>NC_084665.1:130203653-130205582 GCF_028389875.1 Rhea pennata
GGGTTAGGGTTAGGGTTAGGGTTAGGGTTAGGGTTAGGGTTAGGGTTAGGGTTAGGGTTAGGGTTAGGGTTAGGGTTAGGGTTAGGGTTAGGGTTAGGGTTAGGGTTAGGGTTAGGGTTAGGGTTAGGGTTAGGGTTAGGGTTAGGGTTAGGGTTAGGGTTAGGGTTAGGGTTAGGGTTAGGGTTAGGGTTAGGGTTAGGGTTAGGGTTAGGGTTAGGGTTAGGGTTAGGGTTAGGGTTAGGGTTAGGGTTAGGGTTAGGGTTAGGGTTAGGGTTAGGGTTAGGGTTAGGGTTAGGGTTAGGGTTAGGGTTAGGGTTAGGGTTAGGGTTAGGGTTAGGGTTAGGGTTAGGGTTAGGGTTAGGGTTAGGGTTAGGGTTAGGGTTAGGGTTAGGGTTAGGGTTAGGGTTAGGGTTAGGGTTAGGGTTAGGGTTAGGGTTAGGGTTAGGGTTAGGGTTAGGGTTAGGGTTAGGGTTAGGGTTAGGGTTAGGGTTAGGGTTAGGGTTAGGGTTAGGGTTAGGGTTAGGGTTAGGGTTAGGGTTAGGGTTAGGGTTAGGGTTAGGGTTAGGGTTAGGGTTAGGGTTAGGGTTAGGGTTAGGGTTAGGGTTAGGGTTAGGGTTAGGGTTAGGGTTAGGGTTAGGGTTAGGGTTAGGGTTAGGGTTAGGGTTAGGGTTAGGGTTAGGGTTAGGGTTAGGGTTAGGGTTAGGGTTAGGGTTAGGGTTAGGGTTAGGGTTAGGGTTAGGGTTAGGGTTAGGGTTAGGGTTAGGGTTAGGGTTAGGGTTAGGGTTAGGGTTAGGGTTAGGGTTAGGGTTAGGGTTAGGGTTAGGGTTAGGGTTAGGGTTAGGGTTAGGGTTAGGGTTAGGGTTAGGGTTAGGGTTAGGGTTAGGGTTAGGGTTAGGGTTAGGGTTAGGGTTAGGGTTAGGGTTAGGGTTAGGGTTAGGGTTAGGGTTAGGGTTAGGGTTAGGGTTAGGGTTAGGGTTAGGGTTAGGGTTAGGGTTAGGGTTAGGGTTAGGGTTAGGGTTAGGGTTAGGGTTAGGGTTAGGGTTAGGGTTAGGGTTAGGGTTAGGGTTAGGGTTAGGGTTAGGGTTAGGGTTAGGGTTAGGGTTAGGGTTAGGGTTAGGGTTAGGGTTAGGGTTAGGGTTAGGGTTAGGGTTAGGGTTAGGGTTAGGGTTAGGGTTAGGGTTAGGGTTAGGGTTAGGGTTAGGGTTAGGGTTAGGGTTAGGGTTAGGGTTAGGGTTAGGGTTAGGGTTAGGGTTAGGGTTAGGGTTAGGGTTAGGGTTAGGGTTAGGGTTAGGGTTAGGGTTAGGGTTAGGGTTAGGGTTAGGGTTAGGGTTAGGGTTAGGGTTAGGGTTAGGGTTAGGGTTAGGGTTAGGGTTAGGGTTAGGGTTAGGGTTAGGGTTAGGGTTAGGGTTAGGGTTAGGGTTAGGGTTAGGGTTAGGGTTAGGGTTAGGGTTAGGGTTAGGGTTAGGGTTAGGGTTAGGGTTAGGGTTAGGGTTAGGGTTAGGGTTAGGGTTAGGGTTAGGGTTAGGGTTAGGGTTAGGGTTAGGGTTAGGGTTAGGGTTAGGGTTAGGGTTAGGGTTAGGGTTAGGGTTAGGGTTAGGGTTAGGGTTAGGGTTAGGGTTAGGGTTAGGGTTAGGGTTAGGGTTAGGGTTAGGGTTAGGGTTAGGGTTAGGGTTAGGGTTAGGGTTAGGGTTAGGGTTAGGGTTAGGGTTAGGGTTAGGGTTAGGGTTAGGGTTAGGGTTAGGGTTAGGGTTAGGGTTAGGGTTAGGGTTAGGGTTAGGGTTAGGGTTAGGGTTAGGGTTAGGGTTAGGGTTAGGGTTAGGGTTAGGGTTAGGGTTAGGGTTAGGGTTAGGGTTAGGGTTAGGGTTAGGGTTAGGGTTAGGGTTAGGGTTAGGGTTAGGGTTAGGGTTAGGGTTAGGGTTAGGGTTAGGG
>NC_084666.1:1800000-1952115 GCF_028389875.1 Rhea pennata
AGCTGGAAGAACTGGCTAACAGGGACCTGACAAAATTCAACGAGGACAAATGCCAAGTCGCGCATCTGGGAAGGAAGACTCCCTAGCAACAACAGACTGGGGAGTGCCTGTCTGGGGAGCAGCTCTGAGGATGAGGACCGTGAGTTTCGGCACACAGCAAGCTGAACGTGGCCCAGTGGTGTGCCCTAGCAGCAGAGAAGACCAACAACCTCCTTGACTGTATTAAGAGGAGTAGGGCCAGTGGATTGGCCAAAGTGTTTATCTCTCTGTACACAGCACGCAGACCACATCTTGTTACCGAGTCCACTTTTGCCCACCCACCCCCCCCAAATACAGGAAAACCATTTGATATTGAGTGACTCCAGTGGAGGTCATCAAGTTGGCTGGGGGCTGGAGTACTTGTCCCTCAGGGAGAGGCTGAAGGAATGGGGCTGGCCTGCAGAAGAGATGGCTTTGGGGAGACCTAATAGCTGCCTTCAATACCACTGAGGAGGTCATGGGGTGGAGTGGGCTGCCCAGAGAGGTTTTGCAGTCTCTGTCCTTGGAGGTTTCCAAGACCAAACAGGATAAAGCCCTGAGCAACCGCATCTGACCTCACAGCTAACTTGCTTTGAGCAGGAGGTTGGACTAGAGACCTCCTGAGGTCCCATCCAGCCCAAATGAAATGCAGTGTTTCTACGGAAATACTGAAGAGATGCAGTGTAGTTCCTGTGGTCAGGACCGACAGAGTCAGCCTCTTATTTTAGCCGTGAAGACTGGAACTGAGGAGAACTGAGTGGATCACAACAAGATCAATAATAAACGCAAAACACCAGTGCATCCGGCAGGAGTAAAGCCACAAGCAACTGGGCTGAGGTCTGCAAAGCCCTGGGAAGGCACAGCTCAGCTCCCGGCTCCAGGGGACACGCAGTCGGCACTCAGGCTGTTGCAGGAGTCAACGTAGGACTTCCCCCCCCCCAACACGTCTGTTTTCCAAACTGAGTGTTTTAAGAGCCACGACTGCCTGCGATCATATCTAGCCAGCTTAGAATGAACAACTGATTTCTTTGCTGCTTCTTTGATCGAAGCCAAGTGGTTTTCTCATGGGTAACAAGGTCACGGGGTTAAAAGAGCAATATGACAATTACCGAAGTTAGATCTATTGCCACTGCAGACGGAGCCGCTACCCGGGGCCCATTAGCACGTAGTACAGAACGGTTATCGCAGGTCACTGACACCGGCTCGCTCTAATGGCTTTTCCTGTGTCCTTATCAACCCCGCGCACAAAGTGGCTCACCCTCAGCCTTCCCCTATGATCTCCGGGCGGTGTTTATAGCTATCTAACTCCAGCAGGCACCCGCGGGTCAGCCAAGTCAGCAGACAGTGAGATAGGCCAGGACGCAGCGAGGGGACAAGCTGCAAAGCGCCGGCGACGAACAAGGAGGCAGCGGAGCCTTCGAGAAGGAGAGCTTTCCCCCCCCCTGCCCCTGCCGCCCCGAGTTCAAACTTTCTGTTCTCCAGGACGTGGAGGAAAGGAACTTCAGGACCCCGAGCTCAAAGCCGGCCGGCAGCCGCAGGCTCTCCAGGCGTCTTCGGGTACCGAACGACGGGACAAGGGGCGCCCGGCCGCCCCAGCGACGTCGGGCTCCGCTTTCTCCCCCCGAGGCCGTGCCGGGTTTCTAGGCGGGCTGCTTTCAAGGGGGGGCAATTTCTACCTGCCGCACGTTTTCTCACCTCTCCTAAGGCAGCAGAGCAACGTAGCACGGCAAAGCAGCAGGGCAACGGCAAGACAGGAGAAACGTCACCCACCGCCTATCCAAGTCATCCAGCCCCGCGGTTTTCCCAGAAACATCTCATTAACTGAGAGGCATTTTTGAGCCTGTATTTGCACCAGCTCCCGCTCAGGCTTTGTCGGACTCTCGTTCTTCACCCCACGTCGTCCCCTTTTGTGGTCCAGATCACAGGGCGATCACAGCGTCTTCCCCAGCACGCGCAGAACCTCGAAGTAACTGCTAAGCAATTAAAGCTTTTTGGGTTTGGGGTTTTGTTTTTTTAAATAAAAAGTCTAATGAGCACTAACAGGCAACAGCAGTGGTTGAAGCAGGTGCGTAAGTGACTTAAGCCACCGGCGCCCGCTGCCACGAGTGCTCCTCGGTGCCTGCCGGCCGCAGGGGAACCCGGAGCGCAGGCGGCTCTCCGCTCCCCGACCGCGTCCCGGCCGTCCGGGCGCCCGCGCGCGGGGACCGCGGCCGAGGAGGCGCCCGCCACCGACGCCGCGCTTCAGAGCCACGAAGCTTCCCCGCGTCCTCGGAGATGCTGCCGGTCACCTGTATCTTGCAAAAAATAATAATAATAATAAATAAGAGAGAAAAGACCTCGCTGAGCAGGCCTCCGGGCCCGCCGCGGCTCCCCGTTAACCGCCGCCTGACCCGTCTTCACTTTCTCCCCCCCCCCCGCCCTCCTCCTCCTCCTCGCTCTGCCCTTCCTGCGGGAGTTCAGCGCTTCCCGGCGGCGCGGCGGTGCCTGCTCGCGCCTGCACTTCGCCTTGGCTGCCGGCGGAAGGATTTACAGGTGCCTGGCCCCGGCCGGCAGCCCCTGACCGCCCGCCGACCTCCCCGCACAATGCGTGAACTCCTGCCCTGCCGATAAGGCGGCCAGATAGCAGCACTGGGGGGGGGGGGGAGTCTTTCTTCCCCCCCCCTTTTCTTTTTCTTTTTTTTTTTTTTCTCTTTCCAAAGAATCCTTTGGGAATTTATAAGCAGCACGGCCATAAAACCGAGGTGACTGGAAGGTCGGCTTCGCTAAAAATAATAAATATCGCCGTGTTTATTCAACGTGGGCCTTTTCAACTGCAGGCCAAGCGTTTAGATAACGCTATTGTAAATGACAAATATTAGGGGTGGAGGTTTTTTTCTTTTTTCTTCTTTTTCCCCCCTCTCGGTAGCTATTGCGTTACGACCTGCCCGCGGGCTCGCCGACGCCACGCAGCGCGAGCTGCGCCCCGGCTGCCGCGTCCCGAGGCGCCCGCAGGTCAGAAAAGGGGCAATTTGCTCTTTCTGCGGAGCCGGTTGCCTTATTCCTGCCTTACCTTCTTTAGAGCCCTGCCTTGTACTTTCACTCAAGCATAAAAAAAAAAAAGAAAGAGAGAGAGAGAGAGAGAGAGAGAGAGAGAGAGAGAGAGAAGAAAAAAAGCAAACTTACATTCACTGGTGGGAACTCTTCCTCCCTCCCACAGCATCTCCTCACCCACCCAAACCCCGGGGCTCATTCCCCCCATCAAACGCGCATCAGCTATGCAATCCGCATCCCTCATCCCGCTCGCATCGGGCACGTTCCTCGCTGACGCTCCTCCGACCCACGCGGCCCTTTGCAACCCCGAAGGCATCGCGGCGCGGCCCCGAAAGGGGCGTCCGCGCGGCTCTGCCGCGGGAGGTTTTCTCCGAGAGAGTGCAACGCGTTTGGGGTAGGCTCACGTTTGCATTCCAGCAAAGTAAGCGTGGCTACGGAGCCAAATTACAAAATGATGAACAGATGAGGACATGCAAATGGTTTCGTGTAAATGTTCTTATGACAGGTCTTTCGCTTTTTTGCAAACTCATTTGTATGTATTGCTGGAGAGACTGGCTTTAGGAGAGCCTTAAAAGCACCTACCTCTCCAGCTCGCCTCCACAGGGGCAAGGGAGGAAAGCGCTGAAGCGAGTCCTCCTTGCTCAACCGCAGGAGAACCACCCTCCAAATCATCCCTCCTCCGGAAGGTGTAGTGGCTAACGCTAAAAAAACCAGACGCAAAGTAACATGCGCTCCTCGGGTCCGTAAGACTTCGAGGGCTGCGAGGCTCGCGCGCTGCCGCAGGAGCCTCAGAAACGCAAAGCTCCGGGAAAGGTTGAAGTGTGACCCGTAAGGGTCACCAGCCCTCGCTGTAAATAAATACATAAGAAATGATATTCTACATCCTCAGAATGCCCGCAGAGAAACCGAGTTAATCCGGCAGCCTGGATCACCAGAGACGGGAACTCTCCCGATGAGCTCCGAGGATGTAACGACAGTCGGAGCCGCACGCTTAGCGGTATGCAACTGCAGGAGCAGTAAGCAAATGCCAGCAGAGAGCACTTGCAGTTCAGCCATATTTTTCAGCGCACTCAAAAAAAAAAAAAAAAAAAAAAAAAAAGCCTAATTACTGGAAAATTGAAATTGATACAGTAAAATGGTGGATTTTGTTGGATGGCAGCAAATCTCATCCCGTCAAATAGGACCCACTCAAACAGTGTTTGAAGACTGGAGAATTTCTCTTAACTGCAACAAACAAAACATCTAAAACTTCTCAATTCCTCAATTTGCACTGCATACTGCAGTTACTGTGGTTAAAGGAGAATTCTTTCAGGGAAACTATACAAGCAAGAAGTATGTATTTGGCCTATTATAAACCCAGAGTCTACAAATGGTTGCAAAAAAATATCCTTTTCTATTTGTGTGCTGTGTAAAGTAGCTATGGGGTCGGGGTTTTTTTGTTTTTTTATTTTTTGTTGTTTTTTTTGTTTTGTTTTTTTTACCCAAATCCCATCCACCACTGCAGGCACAGGCCGATTTTCCACTTCAGGTAACTCACTTCATAACCAGGAGAATATAAACACGTATTTTGCAACCACTTCCTTACAGGCGACACTGAGCACCACTCAATCATCAATCATCTGGTTTCAGGCAAAATCCAGCGTCAGCATCATGCTCGCGAAGTGCTCAGACTTACCAGCACCGAGTATATGTGCAGGCACCGGTACACAGGGGAGAAGTCCACCAAGTCTTGAGCCCCAGGCACCTAAAAGACATCAGGAGATCAGCGCTGACTACACAGAACACACATAGCTGAGTGCAACTCCAATGCATGCAAGTCTGACAGAGAGCAATATCAGGAATTCCAGCTACGTAAAATTAAGAATAGTTATTGATCCCTATTTTAGTTTCTGTATGTACATTTTTAAAGGCTCTCAAAGCAGGAAAATTTCATTTAATCTCTCTCATGCTCCATTTAGGCTCCCCTAAGAAATTCTGATGTATCATTTGGCCCGGGGTTAGCCGCCTCAGCAGAGATGCAAGATGTTTAATTTTGACCATAGGCTTAAGTGGAGTTCAAGTGTCCTGGCAGAAGCCGTACTGGTACTTAAGCAACAGTAAAAACCGTTTTTCTCTGGATTTCGAGTTTGATTTCTTTACAAGCATGAATTCTACTTTTTTCTTTTTTTTTTCTTTTTTTTTCCTTTCCAAAAACACACAAGCCACGCAGACCTCACCATCTTTCAACAACATAGTCAATCTCACGCAGGGACAAGGAAGCGCAGTCTTGGAGGGTGGGAAGGAGGGAGGAAGATCAGAGAAGAAATTTGCATACAAGAAGCCTGAGTCCTTTGGAGACATTCAAGTCAACAGGGTGTTCAGCTTGTTGGCCACGGCATAAAGCTAACGCAACCCTCCCTCTCCCCCAAAACACGGAGAGGAGGGGAGTGTTCTGTTGACAGGCGGTGGAAAAAAGGGCAGCAAGATGAAAGGCACCAATGGACAGGCCTGGGAAACATGTTTATTTTAAACATTTCTAATTACGCTTAAGAGGCATTTCTGCTCAAAAGGAGGTAGGATGAAGTAGGGGGAAGTTTCTAGCTGGAGTAGGGTGTGCAAGTCTCAACCAACGCAGCCCGAGCGCCCGGGGCGAGCGGTCTTCCTCACCCCAAGCAGGGCGCGCAGGAGTTGCAAGGGCAAGCAGGGGATTTTGCTTAAAAGCCTCCTGCCCGGCGAGAAGCTGGAGCTGTTAAAGAGCCTCCTGCATGCAAGGAAGCCCATCCATCTGTCTTGCTAAGCTCTCCTTTCCTCCCTTTCATAAACACAGGCCCTGGCCCGAGGTTCAAGGTGAAGCGCAGGCACCGCTCGTCTTGCACGGACTACCGGCCGTGCTAACATCTCTTGCGTGTGTCTTTTAAAAGAAAAAACTAAATCTGATGATTGCAAACGCTCAGCAGCAGTTTTGCTGCGCTGCTGCCAGGTTTATCACCCAAATCTTGCTCGCTCCCTTCTGCATTCACGGCCGCCCAGCTCCTCTCAGGCTCCCTCCATAGCTCCCAATCCAGATTTCGTTTAGTTTGCCGACTCCTCTGAGTGCAGCTTTTGCCTTGCTCTGTTCCCGCAGCATCAAGTGTAATCGATCTCTAGTTGGTAAACTCATAAAATACTTTCAGCTCAGAAACCACCAAACGCCAAACCGCTGGAGATCGCTAGAGCAGGCGGGGGAGGATGGCTGCACGCTCGACCGAGTCGTCCTCCGGCGACAACCATCAGCGCCAGCAATGCGGATGGGATGGACCCCGAGTCTGTCCCACCTTCCTTGGAGGGAGGGAAATCTGTCATCTCTTCATATACCATCAAAGCAGACAATGTTTTCCTATGAGCTGGAATTTAGGATCAAACCTTCTTGCTCCTCTTGGGTTTTGGGCACTAGCTGAGAAATACATTTGATAAAGACTTGTGCAATCGAGCGATTGCCAGAAATCAACTTCACCGGCCCGGCAAAATCCTTTCAAAGATGACAGCAACATTTTCACAGGCTCTGTTCTTCTGCAAAGACTTTTAAGCCCCATCACACACACAAAATATCCTGGTCTATTCTGCAAAATTAATCTCTCCGAGACATCAACAGTTTTTAAATTGTTAACCTAGTTAAAACACTATCAGACAAGGATGCACAAACCCTAGAGCGCTTCCAGCAAACAAAAAGACGTGCATCCAGGGGATCAAAAACTGCCCTAAGATTTTATGCAGGATGCAAACTGACAGCGTATTTTTAAGGAAAAGAACAGACCGTCTCCTCCACGTAGAGCCACAGTCCCGCGACAGATGAAACAGCCATCCAGCAGTGGAAATCAAAGAAATGCCAAATTTGAGGAGAGAAAGGAAACGAACTCTCACTAAAAGTCACCCTCAGATACCCTCAAATTAGGCAGCTGGGGATTTGGTTTGGGGGGTTTGCCCCCCATCCCCGGGAAAACAGACAAAAATGACTGGACATACCTAATCATTCAGGCTTAGCTCCTCTTTAGGAGCTACTTGATTTTCTTAGCAAAAGCTGCACTACCACTGTTCAAAAAAGAAAGAAAGAAAGAAAAACTTTGATTTTTTTCAAAGTTGGCAACAAAATCAGAGCTAGAGCCTCCTCAAGAGCAGAATGATGACTCCCCTGACAGCTGCACTTCAGCCTAATCTTTTCGCTTTTAATTTGCAGAACAGAGAACGTATTCATCTTCTCCTAATTTTTCCCATTCCACAAACATCAGCATCACGAGCCTCATTCCCCAACTGCACATCTGGCACGTTGCCGGTACTGGGAGCCCTGGCAGACCCGTCAGTCTCCAAACAGCTGAACCTTCTCCCTTCGGAAAGGCACTTTCAAGTTGGGTTAAACACCGATTCTAGCAAATTTAACCCATGGAAGAGAGGTTTTTAGCGTAAGTTCTGCGTTGTGGTCTCAGAGTTAAGGGATGCTCTGATCTGCTTTTAGGTAAATTTGTGATACGACAGTTTGAATCTAGGACCCTTGTTGCTTTTTGATGTAAAGATGTGACACGGACACACATGTATTTGCCCCGTTTCAGCGAGGAAAGAAAAAAAAATCCACAGGTGCAGTATTAGGAATTCAGGAGAGGTGTTTTATAGACTAACGCATTATTTAGACCCATGGAGTGAAGTCCGTAGACGCCCAGCGGCAGGTGAGCGGGCAGCTGCAGGAGCAGGGGTGTGCCCAAGGGCTCAAGCCCGAAGGAGCGGGCACGGTCTCTCCGCACGTTCTTGCCGCGCAGAACGAGCCCGCTGACCTCCGTGCCTGAAAGCAGTCCTGCTTCTGCACAGCTTCAGCCAACGCCACCGGAGCGCTCTCGGTACGAGCGGCTGCTAAGCGATTCATCTCGTGCTGAACGGACGTAGGGGACCAAGCGTGCTGTAGCTTTGCTACACCGCGCCTGGTCTCGGTGTCCTCCGACTGCTCTAGCGCGTGGCCACTGCTTAACCTCAGGGGGGGAAAAGCCCTGAATCTATTCCTGCGGTGAAGAGGGTGCTCACCACAGTGTAATGCTGGCCCTGGCGAGAGCATCCTGCAGACTATCTGATCTCATTCTGGCTGGCGTTAGAGACAAGAGAAAAACAGCTTTGTCTGGAAAGAGATTTTCTCACAGCATCCAACATGTTTTTTGCATAATTACTAGTGGAAGCAAGAAAAGGTGAAGGCTGATGGCACCTAACAGGGTCCAGTTATCTGGGAAAGTCCAGAGGGCTCCCTGGGGTCCCTGCTCTAGCTCCCAAAAATTGGATAAATCTATTACATCATTTAGAGAATGATTCCTATAGCCAGGTCAAGTGAAAGACTGCCAGGAGCTTGAGGAGTTTCAGCTCCGACTCACACCTGCTAATATCCTCAGTGCCAAACTGCTCAGCCAAATACGAGGCTGGCTGCAGTTTCGTGATTCCTTCTTCAATGACGATGGAGCAGTCGTTACTCTGAAGCGTGCTGTTCTTCCTTACAACTCCCCCTCTCCCAAAGAGGGGCACCAGCGAGTCAAACCAAGTGCTCCACAGACACCCATCAGGTCCTTTTCAAGGACCACCACAAAAACATCCTGACATGCTAAACTAACTCAAAAAAAGAAAAGTCACTGAAAATCAGAAGACCCTGGACAATCTTGGTACTTTCTAGTAAAAAAGCGTCTAGGAAAAGGGGTACAACTGGCCCAAGCAGAACAGTGGGGCTCCTTGCTGTAAAATGCAGATCCTCCTTCAGAAACTTGACATTCACAGAAACCGAACTTAAACCTTCCCCTGCACAGCAAAGCAATTCATACGTAAGGTATAAGAAAAACCAAACCCCCAAACCTGGTCAAGTGAAAACTTCGGGACCTTGGGTCTCATTCTATCCCCTCTGCCGGCCTGCTCCGTCGCTGAGCTTTGAGTTAAACGCAGAGGGTGGGGACAGCTGTGCTGAACCCTAACAGGATGCTTAAAATTGCGGGGAATCTCCATCCTTGCAGAATTTCTCCAAAAAAAAAGAAAAAAAGAAAAAAAAAGAAAGAAACAGCTAAATTAAGCTACAGCTGAACCATCCAGCTACAGCTGGACCACCATTTACTGATGGTCCGGCTTAAGGCAGGAGTTTGGACTAGACACTTCCAGAGGCCTTTTCCAACTTCTGTGATTCACTAGGACAGTAGATGTTCCTCAGTTTCCATGAGGAAGCAACCTAGTCTCCAAAAGCACAGAGGGTACTTGCAGGTGCTCTCCTTTTGTTTGAAGGTCAAGATCCACTCTTCTTTAGTAGCTAGAACATCAAAAAGATATCAGGCTTTCAATAAGACACTCAGATCTTCAGCAGGCTGCATCATCTACAGCTGTGCCCACTCACTTTCTCCACTTATTCGGCGAGTTCTCATCTCAGTGAAGTGTCCGTACATCAGCTGGGCTAAGTCTGGACCACAATGTCTCCAAACTAGAGAAGTCTAATGAACCGTGCCTCACATTGCTCCTTCTGAATGCAGCTGGCAGAGCTCTCTTACGCTACTCCAAAGGAGAGCACGACTGGTATTAGAATATACTTAACTTAAGCAGAACTTTGGCTCATTATTCCCTTGCACTGCTTATCCTGGGAATTTTGCAACTGGAATGAAAGGATTGCTCCATATGGGTGAGGAAATCACAGGATCTTTACTCCATCCAGCCAAGCTGGGGAACTCCATATTCTGGGATCAGCAGCTGCGTGTTCCCAAAAGCTTAAATCAGAAGCACCAGCTGGGACAATCCTGTCTTCAGTCCTGAGCAGGAGTAGATCTGGAGCTCACCCTCCACTCTTCCCTCCCCATATTCAGCCAGCAGCCACTGCTGTCTTTCAAACAGAGTCCTGGCAATACTGGTCAGCACTTTTTGCTGAGCCAAGTGAACAGGAATGGCTATGACTGCAGATCATTTCTTTATTGTCCACTGACTATTTTCCAAGGGCTGTCATTTCCTTCTCCAGGCTTTCTGGTTAGCAGTATTCCATATTTCCTAGGGAAATATAAGCCTAAGCAATGTTGCTGTGTCAGAGGAGCTAAACACAGGAAACAACATGTGCCCACACAACCTTCAGGACTCCACAATACGATGGCTAGACACAAAATGCGATACAATTCCCTTGTAGGGAAATGCCTTGTAGGGCAATACTTAACCCTAACAATTTTAGTGAATTGAGCTTAGGTCTGGAGACTCAAATCTCGTATTAGTATTGATTCTAAGACTCTAAGTCTGCCTATTATCGCTGCACAGACAAGGTAATCAGAAGGAGAAAAAGTCATACTACAAGAGGAAAAGCTTGGAATGAATCTATCAACCACAGAAAACAATTCTGCGATTGGCCTGTAACTTTAGCGAGCCCTTACCAAAGAGTCCAGCGTTAGCATTTTACACCCCTAACGCTCCTTCAGGTTTAATGGCTGTTTCAGTGTGCTTCCATTCAAGATGAGAGCTCCAGCTGTGCTAGCTCCCACGAGAAGACATTCTCCTTCGCCGTTCGCCTCCGTGCTCCCCGCAGGCACGCTGCCGCTTCGCCACCGATTTCATCACCAAGGACAGCAGCTCCTCCCGGCCGAACGCGCTCTTGGGCTTCCCAACGGCGTCGCTCCGCTGCCAGGGTAAACCCACAGCCTTCTCGGGCTGACGTGCCAACGGGCCATCGAGCACCTCTAACCACCAAGCACTCTAACGACCGAAGAAGCCTCTGTGCTCTCATCAGTGAAGGATTAATCCTTGCTATAAGTCCAGTGGCTTACTACCAGTCTGGCTTTCAACGTGCCAAGACACGGGACTTCATCCACTTAAGAGACTAGTTAATTGTTTGATAAACTGCATTAAAAGATCTCTCTCAATTGCACTGTACAAATTATGGTCTTAAAAACAACACCTTCCCTCTCAACATTTACACATTTCAGTTCTAATTAAACTCCAAATTTACATACACTGCAGCAAATAACTCCACATTGCACACAGCCTCCTAAATTGGGGAGAATTCATTTTAAAGCAAGAGGGAGATTTTAAGAGTGAGATGGAACAAGAATTATCCAAAGAAACAGAATTTTTCCCTTTCAGGAAACTACTAGAACAGACATACTCAGATCAATATTTGTTTTCCCAAAACGTGATCTTCCAACTTGTTTTTCTTTTAACTTCCACTCCATTTCCTTTCCAATGCAGAAGCATCACCCCAGATGATTTTAGTGCAGCATGAAGGGGTCTGAGCCATACCCTAGTTTGGTCACTGCAAGAAAGCAGTGCTCTCCTCCATCTGCTCTGCAAGTACAGCAGAAATCAAGAGGAAAGAACTGAACAAGATCATGGTGGGGAAAAGGCAGACTATGAGCACAGAACCATAGCGGACAACCCAAGCTACTGCTAACACTAGAAACTTGTTTTTCATCCTCTTCCCTGGCTGGTCACAGATCGTCAGCCCAGGGCTGCAGAGACCACCCGATTCAGTCACAGGTTGGAGTTGAAAAATTCCATTCTCCTGACATAACAGATGCTTCAGCAGTGAAAGAAAAACCACGCAGCATAGCAGAGGAAAAATGGCCAGTGCAAGACCAGATAGCATGAAATGATGGAACACATCAAAAAAGCTCAACACCTTGTGCCCTGTATCCACATTCCTCTGCCCTGCTGTTCCCGAAACACACAGTGACAGGACTAGCTTGCATTTCAAGTGCTACAAATCCAAGATGTTCTACTGCATATTTTATTTTCTAGAACCTGGGACGAGGGGTCAGAAAGACAATATGTTACACACACACACACACACACACACACTCACTATATTTGGGAATCGAGCCGCGTACTGAGCAGAGCAGCAATGCATTCAGAGCACATCAAGGGATTAAAAACGCATTAAAACATTCTGTCCAAATCCTGTCCTCCTCAGCACAGACAATGTGCATCTGTCACGAACACATACGTTCCACAGAAGAGGCCAAATATCTTGCACACTACACGGCAGTTTTTCTTCTTTTAAATGGCTCAGGATAGACACCAGACTGCCTTCCCGAGCAAGCAAAGGCCACCGAAGCACAGCCCTTGAGCTGGAAGAAGGCCTGGAGGACAGAACACATGGGCTCTTCCATTTTCGTGTAACACCCGTGTAAGGCGCTCTGCTGAGCCTGCTAACAAGAATACGGGCAAGAGTTCAGCTAAACCTGAAAGCCACCCAACATCTACCCGATCTATTCCACATCTTTACAATAAGCTGCATGAGAACATGCACGGCTAAGCTAGGTGCAAACACTCTGAGACACTCAAGTCATCCCCAAGTTGTCCAGTCTCCTGGGTTTGATGTTATACTGTTACCTCTTCATCCTCATCCTCATCTTCAACATCCAGGATACCCGAATCCTGCTCAGACATGGGGCTAGTGTTTTTTACCTCCAGCTCTGAGCTTGCGCAGACTTCTTTCTTGGACTTCTTTCCGCTGCTTATCCTGGGATGCTGTGATACAATATTGTCCAGGTTTCTTTGCTGCTGTGCCTAGAAAAAAAGCAGATTTCACGTTTTATGATAGGCATCCTCCAACTTATTTTTTTTTCAAAAAGATGCAATCAGTCATGAAATACACCAAATGAGGCAAAATAAAACACACACTTAATGGAACTTAGAAATGTAATGTTTTTCCTAACCCAGATATTCCAGAGAAACAGAAGATTCATTTCAAAACCACTGCAGCAATTATGCAACAATACAAACAACATTCTGACTCTTCACAAATCAAAATGCCAAACCCATCGTACTGCCATATTGATCTATTTACAGCACAGATGCAGAAATATTAGCCCATAGGCCATGTGGTGACTGTCACAGGCTAAATTAAAGGACCTACTTAACTGTTGGATTTGTTCCTCTCTTTTCAACCCGTGTCAGCACAAAACAGTCCACATCTGGACCCCAGAGGTTCCTGAAAGCATTTTTGCGGTACCCCAGGAGATCTTCACTGCGCGTTGCTCGTTTACAGAGCGGTCTGTAAGAGGCATTCAAACCCAGACGCTCTCCCCGGGCGAGCCGGGGACGCGGGGAGCGAGCACGCGGGCTCTGCGGAGCTCCCTCGTGCCACCGCTCACGCGCACTCCTCGTCCTTGGGTTTTGCTCCCGAGAGCAGTCAGTAGACGTCGTCTACTAGAAAAACCCACGCTGGCTTCCTCATCGCTAGCGAGCACGCTATCCGACAGGAAAATCCTCCAGTCCTGATGTTCCAAGAGATTTGACCGTGAAGCTCAAACTGAAGCGCACGGAGGGGAACTGCATACGGGCACAGTTCGAACTCCAGGTGCAACATCACGTCTAACACAAGGGGAAGAGGGCAGGCCAACAAATTAACTGGTTCTGTGCATCAGGACTTGCGCTCTGCTGTAAGCAGAAAATAAACCCTCTAAACACTCAAATTTATAAGAATACAGGCACACAGATTTATAGACTCTCTCCTATATTCATATATATGGAAAGAGAGAAAAATATATGAAAATCATCCAGATCCCTTCCTAAAAAACAGTCACTTCAGATGGTGCAGATATATAAAACACATACATATACAAGCGCACGTGTGTATGTATATCATTACATTTATACAAATTCCCCATACAATCAAAATTGAGCCTGTATCTGAGGGTTTGATACAGCAGTTGCACACACACACAGCTCAACCGTTAGCAGCACATCACACCAACGAGGTGGCCAGAGGGACCATCGATGCCCAGCACTTAGGAAAGAGCCTGACTGTAGGTGGAAGAAGGAATCCTGGAAGCCCTGTTGCAGGTAGCGGTGCCAGCAAAGCCACCTCAGACCAGACTTTCGACCTTTAGATTACGCGCTGCTTTTGCAGCGCTGTTATGAATGAAGAAACAGGTTGGAAAATCCAAATCCAAAGGGACAGGTTTTCATGGATAAAGAGGGAAAGCAAAAACGAAGGCATTGATTTAAACGAATTTTTGCCGGCTCAGATTGCAACTCAGACACAGCAACTGATTGTGCTACAGAAACAGCAGAGACTGAAAACAAGCGGGACCTCAAAAAAAAAAAATCCAAAAAACAACAAAAAACTCCACAAATTGCGTTTTGCTACCTGAACTGCAAAAAGAAGCCAGCGTTCTACTTGGAGTGTAAACCACCAAAACACTTTGCTTTTAAACAGTATCAATATCCCAGAGAAAGACGTTATAAGTGACTTTTGACAGCTGCTCTTTCGGGCCAGCTCCCTTCAACCGCCTCCCTGGAGGGAACGAGCCCGTCGGCGACGGATCGCTTCCAGCTTCCGGATCCAGCGAACCTCCAAAGCCAAGCGCCACGAGGACACCTCCTCTCCCCGCGCAAGGCGCGCCGGGCTCTCCCGCGCCGCCGGCGGGCTGCCCTTGGCCGCGTCCAGGCCCGCACGCGCGAGGCGGGCTGCTCGGCCCCAAGCGCCGCGCACAGCACCCGCGGCAGGATTAACCCGCCCCGCTGCGCCAGGGCGCCGCGGCAGCGCAGCCTTGACCTCTAGCGGCTGCAAAGCAGAAACACCACGAAAGCCGAACGCGAGCCGAGCGGCGGCTAAGCAGCAGCATTGCCGAGCGGGCTTCGTTAAAAGATCTCTTCGGGGACGAGGCTCAACAATACGGATTTTTGCAACGAGGCCGCAGGAAACGGTCTGCGTCGGCGCTGCCCAAGACAAATTTCGCTAGCGACGTCTATACTTGAAGCAATTGGGAAAAGCGGGTTTTTTTTGCATTAGAAATCTCTAACTTCAGAGGCACAACTCTCTAGAAAGCCATTGCAACATCATCTAAAGAGAATTAGGACTTCAAAAAGGGGAATAAGCGCTTGCTCCGTCTGAAGGCCACACAACAAAGAGCGCCCAGGCTCGACCCCCCTCTCAGATACAATTACCCAGCTGAAGCGCCACCAAGTTGTAATGCTGAATCCACTGCAAATTACACCAGAAGCAACCCCAGCGTACTCATTAAAATCTCTCAGATTCATATAATCTCTGGGTTTTTTCCTCAGGAAAAAAGGAGAAATAAAAGAACTGGAAAGACGCAAAGTTGTACATAAAACACTGAGCTTTGAAGGGGTCATTAAACGGGGCACAGCAAGGAGAAAACACAGCGGTCGTGGGAGAGGAAGCCCTCGGCCGGTTAGCTCAGCACGCTCGGCTGCGAGCTCTGCCACCCGAGCTCCAGGCCTGTCATATTACGTATTTGGCTGAGTGTGGACTCGGTCTCAGCTGAGGACCTTGTAGACACGGCCTCAGAAGATTGTGTTGCTCCTCCATCTTTCAAACAAAAGCTACTGATACCTTCTCTCTGCATACAGCTCTTAGCATCTGGCGAGCAGCGGAACAGCCCTGACGCGAAACTCCCGAGCTCGGGAAATCTGTCCTTCCAGAAGAAGGTCCAGGGCAGGGAGTTCAAAACCCAAATTCATATCCTGTGTTTTGCCTTTATTTTATTGCAAAGTTTTAATTAGTTCCCCAACTAAAGGTTATCAGCAGAAGAATTCTGACCTGAATTAAAACCCAGGGATCTGCCAGGAACAAAAAAAAAAAAAAAAGGAAAGAAAGAAAGAAAGAAAAGGATAGACCCACAAAAAGCAGCAGAGAGGTGTTCCCAGTGACTTTAATTTTTCCAGCCTACGAGGGGCAGATTTTACCTCCACGATCTGGAGGGGGCAGGGGGAGCTCCGAGTAACGAGACGCTCTCCAACGCGCGCAAGCCCGCTGCCGTGCCCGCCGGCAGGGAGCAGCAGGGACTGAAGGGGCCGAGAAGCGAGAAACATCACGTTTTTGTTAACTTCGGCAGGCTCGGGTGAAGTCACCGAGGTTTCGGTTTCACCTGGAGAGAAAAAGCGAGCCGAGAGGAGGCCCAGAGGAAGCAACTAAGGAGGAATCCGGGCTTAACAGCCGAGGAGTTTCCAGGGCCCGCGCGCCCCACCGGCCCCGTCCCTCCCGGCGCGGCAGGAGCTCGACGCGGGCGCGCGTTCGGAGCTCCACGTCCTGCTTGGCACAGAGGGGCCCGCCGGGAGCCCACTGAAGAGGCCCCCTTGGGAAACCCCATCGGAGCGCTGGCAACGCTCCAGCGCGCCCTCCGAAAACGGGGGAGCCCGGGGCCGCGGCGAGGAGAAGAGCCCTCCAGGGACAAAAATAAAATAAATAAAAAATCCCCTTACCTTTTGGTGTGGTTTACATGAAAGCAAGTGCATTTTTCTGTTACTCGGTCCGATTGGCTCTATTATACGAGACTATCAACCTCTCAACTCTCTGCCTCATGGACAACATTAAAAAAAAAATTAAAGAAACCAAATGTCTGCTCACAGCCAATGTTACATGCAGCAATAACACGCAGCGCGTTGGGTTCCCATAGCTGAAACTCCCTCTGCATGGAGTTATTTTCATTTGCTCACGTGATGAGCACACAAGCTGGCCAGCTTCGCCGCAGCCCAGCATCACCCCACGCTGATGGGACACGACACACGGCTTCCAGAAGTAACACCATGTCCAAACTGGACGGCGGAGAAAGCAAGCAGAGCCTTCCCTTGCCACCCTGCTGGTGTGCATCTGGGCTAGGGACCTACGTTAGTGGTGGTAACTGGTCAAGGGACACCTAGGAGCTGCTGCTCGTTTCTACAGCTGATGAGCTAGTAGCTTTTGCTGGTTGAATAAAACCACAAGGATCACTCTCTTGCTGCTGTTTCTTGAGAAACAGAGGATCAAAATAGCAAGGGAGGGGAATATAATTTCTATTTTCATTAGGTGTTTTCCCTCCCCAACCATCGGCTTCCATTACACGATATCCACGTCATTCTGCCCAAAAAGCTTCGGTTCTTGGGGTTTTTTGTCAAGTCTGACGTACAAGAGTCACTAGCCTTCATTATTTTCCAGTCCGTCCTCACCTTGCAGCTTTCCAGGCTGAATTTTGGAGCCACAACTGCATGTTTGTAAACCCTTGCGTAACTGAGCCACAAGTGACCAGGCGCACGGCCTGGCTTGCAAGAGAAATTAAGGGTACCGGCTCAATCTGCTAGTGAGAGGCGGTAGCAGAGTTAAGCACAGTAACAGGACCGCTTGCGACCAAGCGAACATAGCCCATGAACTGCAAGCGCATCTTGTGCGACTAAGCTGGAGAAGTGAGCAGCCTCGCAGAGTGGGCATGGGTTCCTCAAAGCTTTAGCTAGAGAAGTCACGTACTTCAGAAGGGAAAGCTGATATACCACCTACACTGGCAACGAACTGCTTTAAACATAACAATAATAATACGTGTTTTATAGGTTTATGACTGTCTTATTTTTTGGCATTGGTTTGCCACGTTGACAGGGAGCACATCTTACCTCCCGTCACCTCCACCCACCGATGAACTGCCAATATTTACTTTTAAGAACCACCTAATTAGCTCTTTCCTGATGAGTCGGTAGATAAGACACAGCAAAAGCGGTTTTATTATTTAGAAAGCATTGAAGTACCACTGCGGTTAGCTTTGGTGGTTTTGATTAGTTACTGAGCATTTGCTGCTATGATTATTTTATAGACCCCTCTAATGGGCTGCGACACAGAACTTTAAAATATTGTTTCACAATATCCCTAGGAATGGAATACATATTCCTTAAACAGCATTACAAAAAGCAGACTGGCTACAGGGGAAGAAAAAAGGAAAGTTAATAAAAAATGACAGCATGGCTGGCTCCCTGCCAGAGATCCATTTGAAAGTTATAAAGCCCCTCTCAGATCAGATAAAAGCGCCTATTATTATTGCAAGGTGTAAACTCAACACGCCGACACGGCTTCTGTTTTGAGTTTTAACTAAAACCCCGGCGCTTGTCAAGACGTAAGAGCTTCTGCCTCTCTGCTCGCTCGGCGTTAAGTGGTGCTCAGGCGACGCAATCTGCCCGAGGTCCCCCGCAGCTCACGAAACGGGGCCCGAGAGCAGCGGCCTTGCTGGAGCTCGGTCATCAGAAAAAACAGTTTGGAGACAGTAGGTTCGAAGCGTCGCTCTCCCCAGCACGGACGTTTCTCCCACTTCCCTCTCCTCCTTCCCTAGGAAGGACTTTCCTCCTCGGAAGCTAAAGCCCAGGCCGCGATGCTGCAGAGCGAGGTCCCAAGTAACGGTTTTGCTCAAACTTTCGGCATCCAGCAGGCATCTGGGAACCAGGAATCTTCCCCCAGCTTTTGCTGCCACGCAGTGATTCAGCCTCATCTCTTCTCACCCCCTTCTCCTCCTCATTTTCCTTAGCCACACAGCAAGGTCAGTATTATTTACATCCTCGGAGTTCATTGTAAAGAGTAACTTGGCTAATTTGACATTTTATATCTAAATATATAAAACCTCTAATGTTCTTTGGAGATGCTCCTGTGATCCAGAACTTAAGAGAAAAGGATGAGCTATCAAGACTTCAGTAGTCTCCTTTCCTTAGGAGCTGCAAAAAGTAGTTTATCGTATTAGCACTGATAAAAGGAGTTAGGCAACCAAGCCTTCCAGCTCAGTTGTGTAATAAAAGACAAAAAATCATTTTTAACAGGTCCTTTATCGAGCCAGGTGTTGATTTACACTTGCGTGTGATCTAGCCTCCACACCAAGCCATCTGCAAGCAGGCATCAAAAGTAGCTCAGCCGCACGATTAAAAGGTTTATTTCACACATTTGCACGGAGTGGAGAAGCTGAAAATTAGATAAGGTGGCTAATCGCAGGAGGAGGACCGCGGCTCCGCCAGGTATTTCAAACACATTAAAGAACACGGCCCCGACACCTGCGAGACTCGGGTCTCCGCTGAACCGGTCCCAACAGCCCGCAAGCCCGGCTCAGAGCAAAGCTTTGCCGCTCGCTGTTAGGAGACTTGATGCATAGTCTGTGCTTAACTCTTAGCAACAATTCAAAACTATTTTCCGAGTGGTTCTGATCATCTTCATACAAAAGCCCCTGCTATACGTAGTGGTAGATATCACGCTCTAGTGATTCTTTTAATGCTGCTTTTGATACAATATTGAAGTATCTCCCTCCCTGATGAGACTAGTGATGACTCAAAGCAAGAGCAGGAGCTCCCATGCTTCAGTTTAACCTCAGGAATGGAGCAAGTGGTGAGACGACCCCAACCAAACCCATCCAGGGTGAATCGGTCCCACTCTTCCCTCCCATACCCAGATGACCAACTCAGACAAAACCTGGCAGGATTAAGCCTTAGCTTTACGTACCCCCTCGGGCACTGGGGACGAGCAACGATTTTCTAAGCAAGCGTTCATGTCAACACGCTCTCTGCCGAGACAGAAGTAACAGCCTTTTTACTCTATTGCAAAGAAAAAAAGCCAAAAAAGAAAGCCAGAAGAAAAGGGACATGGAAGGAGAAAGGAGGGAAACAGTAAAGGGGCAGTTTTGAGCTTTGATCTAAAGCACCTGAGAAAATGCACGATGTCCCACTGCTCGCTCTTGCTTGGGTCTTGTCCTGTGATGAGACAGCAGCACCTAAGCCCTGCAGCCAGTATAACAGCCCAGATGATTTCTCCCTTCATCTGAAAGTACTGGGAGATATCTCCAGTTACCAGCATTAGCGCTTCCAACATGGGGATTTCCAAAGCTTGGTCACCACAGCCTGCAGGCAGCTCTACCAGAAGTGCCAATGTCTAATCTTCACCTCTCTTTAGATGGATGCAAGCAACCTTCTGGTTGCTGTCTCATCTCACATCTCACCCTCAGAAGTTGCAAAACGATCACACCTATGGCCATTTGCAGCGAAATTCAAATTACATCTCACAAAAGATTGAAAAGGTGTTGGACTGCAAAGCTTTGGGGGACACGGCCTATGGGTATTTTGAGAAACCAATATCAGCTTGCTGATGGCTGAGGAGTTGAGCACTGCTTTGGCTTGGAGGTGCAACCCTCTGCAGTCTAACACTGTACAGGGCTCTCCTATGCCCTCATAATCCACGGTAACACATGCAAAACAAAGTTGGAAAAGCCGATTCCAAAATTTCTGAGTGTTTGTATTCATATTTTCCCTCCTGCCGTTTAGAGGGTAAGGGCCTCTCAAAGCCACTGGTATGTTAAGAAACACTCTAATATCCCCATTTTTCATGTCAAGAAATGGAAACAGAGGCAGAGTTGCTCACTCGCCAGGACATCAAGCAAGGATGACAACCCATCAGTTCCTGAGTCTCAGCTCTGCACTTATTTATCTTGACCAAACTGACCCTCAAAAATTGTTTTAAATTATGCCATTAAAAAGAGTGTTAATCCTCATATCTTGGCCACAAATTACACTCTTTTACTCATTTCTCCGTGGGAGTTCCCAAACTGCTATGTTTCACACAGTCTCTCTCTCTGGGCCTTGTCTAGCATTTTGGAGATAAGTTTCCTTTCAAGAATCTAAGATTCTGCTTTTGTTTCCATTTATCAGTCTGGTCTGGGTTTTTTTCCCCCCCACTAAAACAAGAATTCTGAGAAATCGCAATGTTCAAAGCACCTATCTTAGATGGTCCCGATTATCCTGGAACACACAAAGACTCATCTAAACAAAAGGAAAGGATAAAGCCCTAAGCAATAAGTCCTGGACAAAACACTCCTTGGCCTGTCCACAAGGCAGCTTGTAAGTCTCTTAAATCAGATCTGGGGAGTAGATACCCTTAAGATCTGGCCCACAGTCCAGATCTGCAGTCGGGAAAGCGTGTATTCACGATCATCTGAGATACAGGTCGCACAGCTGGCCTCCAACTGCACCAATGCAGCCCGCAGCCTTCCACAAATTACAGTAAAGGCAGGAATGCTCTCTCCCAACGTTCCCCTATGGGAGAAACCCTACTAGTATGCTCTTGGCAATGGCTCCAAGATGTTAATGTCATCCAACATGTCCGCACTGACAACTCACCTGCTCTGAGATGTGCCCAAAGACCTTTCGCAGACCCACAAGGGCACTGAGCTCTGTGCCAAGAAGATGCAGCAGGTAAGTCGTCCTAACATGGGGTACAGGGTGAATTAAAGGTAGCAACACCCTGCAGTAGATGGCCTACAGTGAGACTCCCAGACATTAGAGACCTAACAGGGCGTTAGATTAAAACATGGTAGAGTTGGGCTCCATAACCCTGACCACAGCTGGGAAGAACATGTTGGGCTAAAGGACTTCTTGAGAGCCTTGTGGTTCTATTTTCTATGACATATAAACACTTTTCTACCGGCAGGCAGAAGTGGCTCGCTCAAACTGCAGACAACTTCAAACTCAAAGCAGGTGATGGTATAAAGAAAATTTCAGCCATGTATCAAGGTACCAGACACGTAAGCAGTAACACGGGGTAAGGATCACAGCAGCTCAAGAATGAACCAGAAAAATGGAGAAACTGCCAGCATCTCATTCATCTTTCTTGAGGGACACAGATAGCCATGATATCCCCACCTTTACAAAATTAAAAGAGAAAGAAAAACTCTTCCTTCAAAAAGGAATACTTCCTTCCATGCAGGAATAACCTCTATGGGTTTTTTCTTGATGAAAAACCCACAAATAAGCCCAAAGGGCTGAGCCACTTTTCTTGTTAAGTGCTAAATAGCTTTTTTCAAGAATAACCATCTTCTCCCTGATCCAAGAGCTTTGGGGTAGTAGTAGAAGAAAGAACAACGTTATTTTGTTATTTCTGTTTTTAATTAATCAGAGTTAAACAGCCTCTGCTTCTCCAAGCAGTTGACTAAAATCCATATGAGAAATTTCACTGAAAAGCACTTTACAGAAGAGCTTAAACTTTACTTGGCTTACTTCACTTCACACAGATTCCTCTGACACTTAAGCACATAGTGGAATATCCTGCTGATAGACAGCTTTTTTTCTAAGCGGTTGCTCACCAAGGATAAGACTGCTAGGCACAAGGGTTGGGGAGTTTAGGGAAGAGATTATAGGAGAGAAGGAGAGAAGGCATTACACATTCATCATACTTACAACAGTATTACTTGGTGCAAAACCCACTCTCCAAAGTCAACAAATGATCTTTTTAAAACATAAAAATGCATTTTTAGTCAACATAGTAGATAAGCCTCTTCTATTACAGTATGTTCCCAAGACTTTTCTCCACATGTTGACAATTAGTATTTTGCTTGTATCACAATTTTTAGCATTTAAACTAGAAATAAACATACAGAGATAAACCAAAGCTTGAAATGATCTCATCTTGCTTCTGTAAGTTTATATAAAATTCACCTTTAAAGCACTAAAAGCCAGTGGAGAATTAATCAGTCATTTTTAAAAAGGCCACATTCAAAGTCTCCGAACTTACATAAGTCAAAATCAGAAAAATTATGGAAGGCCCCAAGCCTGCTATTTTCTGGACATCATCTGCCCTCTAAAGGCTAATACGGAAACTGCACTGTGGGCTTTTCAAAGCCACGACTTCTCTCCATCATAGCCATGGTTCCTTTTTGTAAGGCAACAGGCTAGAAATGAATCTGAAAAAAAAAGTGTTATTTATCACATTACTTTCTTTCTTTTCTATTTTTCCCTTCTCTCCCACAGTTTGTCCTACTCTTGCACTATTGAACTGAATCCCATCACAGCTCAGCCAAAGCTTAACAGAGCTCAAGCCCCATGGGGTTACAAAGGAGAAATTCTGACTTCATTAAACTCAAAGAGCCACTGACTTAATGGAGCCAGGATCTCACTCTATAGACAGGCTTTTAAGTGCTGCAAAAAAGAGGAATATCAAGCATAAATCAATACAATTCTGTCCACTGTCCGGTTATATCTCTTTCACCATTCTATATAATTTTGCAAATCTAGTGGCAGAACAGTAACACAGATGTTGCCACATGAGCCTAACATTTGCTAAGAATACATATGAGACATTCAGTGCAACCACGAACATCATATATGCAAGCCTTTGACATCTAACATTGGCATTTCCATACTAAACCAGGAATCAGCCACAGCCAGAAGATGGGAGAGCGTCAGAGTTGGCCTTCGATTGCTTATTTCAGAAGAAACAATATCCACAGAGACCTTCCAAGCCAACATGCCTTAGTAATATTCCATACGGCCTAACGGTTTTTTGGTTATTTCTTTGAAGCGTGTTCTTCCTCAACCAAAACATGCTAGCCGTTGACAACCGTACTAAAAATAAAGACAGAAAAGATCAACGCTACTATTCATTAAACCTTAATACGCACCCTTTTTTTGTATTATGCATTATTCAATAAATTCTGTCTATAAATTCAGAAAGCATGACCTTGCATAAAACATATTACACAAGCTAAAGGCATATTTCATAGAATAATGTTTCAATATTGCACGCTGTGCCTTCACATCGTAATTACTCATTATCAGTAATGAGTACAACACAAAGCAAAACAAAAGCCATGCTGAGGCTGTCACTGCCCCAAAGTGATCACTCGAACGTTGATACAGACATTTATCTGTATTTATCATGTCAAAATACCTCACTAGCCCAGCAGCCTGCAATCCCATCTGTGTGCAATTATTATAACACAGCCATACCACTTTTGTAAGGCCAGCGATGTTTTTTTGGACCTAGACATCTCAAACCACCTGTACCTAGCTGCCCCTCTGGAATCCCTTCGTGGGGACTAACCAGGAGCAGAGGTGTTAATATCCTCAAGTGACATTAGAGGAATTCACAGGTGTTACAGACTTTCCAAACACCTTGCTTTCATTAGGGAACCTTAATAGGGATTAAAATAACCCATTATCGTGGATTGAAATTTTAGGCTAAAGCACCTGCCAAAGCAGATTTGATGGACAGCATTAGCCCATCTTGCCTGCAGACACAGTTTTGGGAAAGGATTTTCTGTTGAATTTCAACTGAGTTCACTGAAGTCATCACTGGGGTTTATAAATCAGCTTTGGTGACAAACTTCCTTTAGAGCAACACACGGCACACGAGACAGGAGCCCAACTTGAAGGCATGTGTCAAAACCCTAATCCTACTCTCCCCTCCTCAAATATATTTTTAAGAATGTTCAAGGAGGAAAAGAAAACGCTCAGTTTCCAGGGCGTCATTTCTTACCCTCATTAAGCACTTTACGATGGTTGGATTTAAACAATGAAATTTCAAATAATTTGACCATTGCCACACTTCCAACAGCATGGAAGTAATAGCAGAAAATATATATATATAGCAGAAAGAAGAGAGGGAGGGAAATCCACATTTCAGTTATCTAGAATAGGCAACTACCATCTCGGCACAAACATGATTTCATCCCCTAAACACTGAGCAACTTCCATAAGCTTCCATGAAGCTCTTCTACACTTCAATCCCTCTTTGAACACTGCCTCATCACAGTAAACTAATTAATTTAATCACACTTGCCTAATGACCTGTTTTCAAGAGTTCACTAAGGCAAAGGATTAACCATGTTAATGAGCCAGCAATGTACTCTTGTGGCCAAGGCAGCCAATGGTCTCCTCGGGTGCATTAGGAAGTGTTGCCAGCAGGTCGAGGGAGGTGATCCTGCCCCTCTACTCAGCCCTGGGGAGGCCTCATCTCGAGTCCTGTGTCCAGTTCTGGGCTCCCCACTACAAGAGAGACATGGAGCTCCTGGAAAGAGTCCAGCGTAGGGCTACGAAGATGATCAGAGGGCTGGAGCACCTGCCCTATGAGGAACGGCTGCGAGAGCTGGGCCTCTTCAGCCTGGGGAAGAGCAGACTGAGGGGGGATCTGATCAGTGTGTACAAGTACCTGCAGGGAGGGTGTCAAGGGGACGGGGACAAACTCTTTTCAGTTGTCCCGTGTGACAGGACAAGAGGCAACGGGCAGAAATTGAAGCACAGGAAGTTCTGCCTGACCGTGAGGGGGGATTTCTTCCCTGTGAGAGTGACGGAGCATTGGACCAGGTTGCCCTGAGAGGTGGTGGAGTCTCCTTCTCTGGAGATGTTCAAGGCCCGCCTGGACGCAACCCTGTCTACCATGCTGTAGGAGACTGCTGAGCAGGGAGGTTGGCCTAGATGATCTCCAGAGGTCCCTTCCAACCTTACTGATTGTATGATTCTACTGGAGAAAGTCCAGCATAGGGCTGCAAAGATGATCAGAAGATCATCTTACAAGGAAAGGCCGCAAGAGCTGGGCCTGTCTAGCCTGGAGAAGACTGAGATAGGACCTTATCAATGTCCACAAATACCTTAAGGGTGGGTGTCAAGAGGACAGGGCCAGACTCTTTTCAACAGTGCCCAGTGACAGGACAAGAGGCAGTGGGCACAAACTGAAGCACAGGAAGTTCCACCTGAACATTAGGAAGAACTTCTTTACTGTGAGAGTGACGGAGCACTGGACCAGGTTGTGGAGTCTCCTTCTCTGGAGATATTCAAAGCCCCCCTGGATGCAATCCTGTGCAACGTACTCTAGGTGACCCTGCTTGAACAGATCAGTTGGACTAGATGATCTCCAGAGGTCCCTTCCAACCTCAACCATTCTGTGAGGTTCTGTGAAAGGACAGCTGGTATAATATGCACTATCATCAATAGCTTAGCATTCAGACAGAAGTTTCATCCAAAACCACCAAAGGGTCTTCCAACAGGACGATCCTGTCACTATATTATAGATGTAGTAAAAAAAAAAAAAAAAAAATCCTTTCTGAACAGAAGCAAATGACAAAACTTCCACTGACTGGATGACTATGCTTTAATTTTCAGCACTGAAATGCTGAAGAATCTTTCCAGGGAGTCAGAATTAGCTGACTCCAGAGCAAGACACAGAAGTGTTGGCTGCCAGCTCACAAACTCATCCAGGTAACATATCCTTCCCACATTAGGCAGTGCTAGCCTACATTTAAGCTTGTAGGCTTCAAAATTACAATTACATTTTTAAAAGACCAAAATAAACAGCAGCTTTCAAAAAAAAAGCAATTAGAAAGTTAGCATTCTTCCAACTTCCCGTTAATAAACATTTTACAGCCCTCCAACATGTGGCACTTCAGCATAACATCTGGCAGAAGGTAAAATGCCCTTGTCTACCTTTCGTAAGTATAGCAACATTTCAGCATTGGCAAAGATAGCCTGGTTCCCATTACCAGTTTTTTTCCATTTTAAGTTTACTAGTTAATTTTATAGAAACAAATAAAGGGACCTGCATATTGTAAATCTATTATGGATAAAAACATACCTCTGAAAAGAACCACAAGAAAATTCTCACACCTTCTCTCCACCCCCTTCCAATTTTAATTTATATACCATTAAAAATAAGAAAGAAAACAGTGCCTCTCAGTTGAGCTGGGAGGTCTTCTCTGCATCCCCTCTGCTAGTTCTCTTACAGCCATTGGCACATCTGGGGCACAGCTGTCCCTATCTAGATAACAATAATTGACCTATCACTTGTGCAAGAAACTCTACTTGCGATTGACAAACAGGAAGAAAAACATAAGCATATTGTCATCTAGCTCCAGAATGAGGTTAGTAAGAAAAGCTGAAGAAAAAAATTCAATATGGTTTCAACTGTACTGCCTCCATCTGGAGTTAATGGACGTGCACCTGCTTTTCACAAGGTGTGAACCTGACCCCCCAAAGCGTGTAAGCAATTCAGTGGAACTATCTTAAATCAAACTAGTACGAGGGAGAGGTTTCCATGAGGGAAGAGTGATAAAGTTAGAAAACAAAAGACAACTTTGTACCACCACAAACATGTTCTCCTAAGGAAAAGGAAAAAAAAAAAAAAAGAAGAAGAAGAAAAAAGAAAAGGGGAAATAAAAAAATGTTGTTAGACCTCACAATCACTAACCATCGCTGTTTGCTCTCACGTCATTGAAATTTTACACAGGTAGAATCCTGCTGGGTTTGCTGATCAGAAGTTATTACATAAAACCGGAGAAGTTGTCGGACTACATGTGTCACTCCGAGTGAGGCAGGTACCCCAGCCCTTGAACTCACAGCTGCCTCGGCCGTTGCATTCCTCTGGCAACTCTACGGCATCGGCAGCTCCTGGGAACCATGCCTCTTCCCACACGGATCTGGTCTGCACATGGGACTGAGTAACTCAAGCGGACTGAACCAGGCAGTATAACATGGCCATCAGCATATGTAGGGGAACATCTTCAACACCATCAGCATGCACGCCACAGGAGTGTGTCATCGATTCCAGCATTGCGGCATGAATCAAGCAAAAAAATGCCCTGCCAACACACACTTCTCTTCCAAAATGTTTCATGGGCCATGAATTTTCAGGATGGCTGCAACTGCTGTAATCATATCTAAGCTTACAACTAATTTCCAGCTCATCAGCTTTGTCAGCATTACATGTCTAGCATTTATGATCGTCTTCTGATCACACTCTCAGCACCTGCATCCTCAAGCACCTGAAGTTGCTCTATCCAGCGGTGCTGGGGAAGTCTGCTCGAAGAAGCTACTATGTCCTAGACACAGGTTTACTCTTATCAGGAGAGGGGCAGGCTAATGCCTTTGGTAACACAGCCTAGCACAGTACTCCTCAGCTCCCCCATCGCCCACCTGTGCCAGCTCTATCTGCCCCCATACACATTTCCATTTCTTTACTGATCCAAGAATTGCATGCATTTTCACAAAACAGGATTGGCATATCCATTGATCTGCTAGCATCAGCGCTTAAAACACTGTCTTCTAAAAGGGACAAATAACCTGTAAGCTACTAGTTAGAGCTCTGGGCAAGAGAAAGGGGAACACTTGAATCCAACTGAACTTTAATGTCATGCCTAGCCATCCAAACTTCATTTCCTACTGGAAGAGAAAAGGAGAACACTTAATCCCTGAATGCTATTGCACATGCAAGGTAGGATTGCACCTAAAAGAACCTCTTTTCTGCTAATATGGACCTATAATTAGGGCCCTTAAAAAAAAACACAGTAGAGAACACAACTTCATGGACAATCATTACATCTAATAGACAGTAACAGACTAGATGGCAAGACCAAACTTTTCTGGATCTCTAAAATCACGTCAGCTGATACTACTAATTAATATTTTGCAAGAATTTAGTGGAACAAACCTAATGTCATACTTCTGAATTACCACTTTAACTCCTACCAGGCTGTTCAAAAATCCCTTAATTCTGCATAAACACCAAGGACTTCTACATTGGCTCGATGGTTATCCTGGTTTACTATTACAATGGTACTACATCCGTTGTATAAAGCACCATAAAACAAAGCCAAAGAATCAAAATATCCTTTCCTTTTTTTTTTTTTTTTTTTTTCCTAGCACAGTGACTGGCAAAGAAAGACATCATCTGAGTAAGCTTAACTATAAACATTTTTCTTTTTTGCTGATTGCTCACAGCAGGCTTCCTTTGAATGCAGTACACAGCAAAAACTGAGCAGCTCACAGCAGAGAATTATTTTCTGAGCAGTGCAAGGTTATCAAACAAAAGAAAACTAGGGACCGTGTTAAAACAGTCCAAAGAGGGCTCCTGCCAGTAATCACAGAGTCTTCAAGAAGTCGGAATCCCCTCATCCTCCAAATAAATTCCAAATCGTCTTTTTTTCCCATTTCAAGCAAAGTGGAAAGAGAGATCCTCCCAACTCCCAAACTGTTAAATGACTTAATATCGTTGTTCTTAAAATGCTCTGGAGATACTTCAACAGAAAACACTGAAGAAATATTAAAGAGAATTTCATTCTAAAGCCGTGCAGGTCATTTAAGAGTCAGATCGACGGTTGCATTTAAGTCCAGTTCTCTGGTAAGCATGTAACTCCTCATTTAAGGTAATGGGTACCTGGGCGCTTAAAAGGTACATTACAAACCTTAGCACCTCCGTCAATCTTGCGCAAGACAACCTATGCCTACAGCCTCCCTACACCTTCAAACTATCTTATAAGCTACAACACGGATTCTCTACAGTCACGGAAGAACAAAAGAGATTTTAATAGACTCTGTAAGTGAAGTTTGGCTGACCATGCATGATGCATCACTACCAACTATCACACTTGTGAGCTAACACAGCTTGATTTTCAGCTCTCGGAGAAGGCTTACAAGTCTGACACTAATGTAAAAAAGAGCATCTGAGCACAGTTGCTACGCACGTCATTGAAAAGAACCAACATATGCTACTAACTTTTTGCTTAGTTTAAGCACACTCCAAAGACTTGCACTGACTTTGTAGAACTACTGCAATTAATTATAAATGATTAAGTGAAAGACTCAGATTCTGTCCAAGTCAGGCAGAATACAGTAACTGCTTTTAGTTATTGCTTTGCTAATTGAAGTACTACTCAACCCAGAGTTAACTTAGCATGCAGCTAGTAAAACGTCTGATTCTTTTCCTTCTTTCCAGTGATGTTTTAAAAGCACATTATAAAAGTTAGCATCGTACTACAAAAATACGCATAGAAACATTGGCTTCATTTCTTGGATGATTCTTTTTTCCTTAAGTTGAAACATATACCATGGGTAGCCTTTCAAATAACACTGCTTAGAAAGCACGTTACATACGAAATAGAAGTTTTCCAAGTCCACCTTGGAAACCAGTCTCGGGTTCTCACTTTGCTTCCAGAAAAAAAAGAACAAGGAATGGTAAAGAGCTGGTCCACCTAATCTATGGGACAGTGGAGAAAGAGGAAGGAAACAGTATTTCATGCAGTTCTGTAGACCACTTTAATTACCTCTGGATGTTTCAGGGCTGCACAAAGCAGTTCCTCAACCAAGCTGCATTTAATACACGTTACAAGACAGGCACGTTGAGAGCAGAGCAGGCAGCCCCTGCCCCGTTCTCAGGGCTTCAAGAGTCCTTTCAAACTGTGATCAGCTTCAAGAGGTCACTTCAAGGTCTCTGGACCCTCCTTTCTCATCTTCTGAGCTATCTTCTACTATGGTCACAGACACATGTTACCGTGTGCACTGGGGGACTGCAACTGTCTGTATCTGCCAAACAGCTTCAAATGCCTGAACAAGCGAAGGTCATCGAAATTCCTGTCTTGTGACCAGCACAGCACCTACCTCAACTCTAAGATGCTGCCACTGGAATGGAAAATGCTACTGGGAAGCTATGGATGCGTTAGAGTTAGCATTCACTTCATCAAAGAAAGGGGAGCACAAATTTACCTTCTCATCAGGGCAAAGGACTAATACAAAGCAATAAATCATTAACCTCCAAAAGACATGGACTTGTTTCCTCAGCAGATGAAGGACAGACAGATCAAGACTCTGAGATTACAAATAAAACAAGTTTCTGAGCCCCAAGATGAGGAACATCAAGACTTTCATAATTCAAGATAAAATTTTATAGTGAAATAAGAAAAAAAAAATAAGAAAAAAGAGAAACCAATATTGGCCTGAACTTCCAAGAAGTCAGGACTTTTCCAGACAGTTACCTAAAGAGAATCCAAAATGCAAACATTTCTTCAGTTGGTAGGGAGAAGAGAAGAAGAAAAGAAACAAGCCAGCTTATTCTTCTACATGATAAATTTCTTCTGTGGCTAAAAAAGTGCTAATAGCACAGGATTTCCCTTCTCTTGCAGGTATTATCTTTAGGCATGAGTTAATAAAAGCTTCTTACCATTCCATTTTGTGGTTTTACTTTTTTCCAAGAATATCTTGCTCAGTTTTGGGAATCCACTCGCTAGTCAGATCACTAGAGAGATAGCTTCACATCAAAAAAAGTGTTCTTAAACCATAACAAAGGCATATTTATCTAAAACATCTCAAAGAAAACTCTTCTTCTCAAAGGTCATTTTTATTGTTTAAGGCAGTTGCCCAAAATTTCTTCAGGAAAGGATCTGACACACGAGATTTCAATTTCAAGTAACAGAGCGCTATAGTTTTTAAGGAGAACTGTTTAGCTCACCCCCATTCCAAACCCCCCCGATAGCTAAGTCATGCTCTACCCTGTTGAGCCAAGAGGAGCAATGTGGTCCACACAGAACCGCAGGCCAGCACCCCAAGAAAACGTTTGTGTAACTAGTTAACTTGAAAAATAACACAGGCCAATTTGTTTGCAGCAGGAGAGCCAAATAATTTTAAGAAGCTGATAAAGTTCTGTCTGTACCATACGAAGCTTTTAAAATTCTGAAGTAGTCTTTAAGTTTGGCACCCAGTAGTCTAAACAGTAAGGGCCAGAGGCATTAGGAAGCTGGATGAGGTTAGCTCAGCGCACGCAGCCACGCGGTACCACAGTCGCCCGCCTCGTACACGCCACCTGCACGTCGCAGATGACGGAAAACACAGCCGGTGCCGAAGAGGAAGCGGTTAGGCTGCGCACGCCACCAAATTCAAGCCTTGAGCCATTTTACGGTCAGCTGTGGATGGCTGGTTAGATGAAAATGCAACACCTGGTATTCCAGGAGGGGAAAACCAGCACCAAACACGAGAGAGAATTAATATTCCGCTTATCTATCCTCTTTGTTACAGTTCTACAGGAAGACTTTCCTCTCGCTACGCCAAGGCAGATGCTAAGCCTTCTCCCACGGCAGCACACTAGAAAAAGCAGACAAGTCGGTGTCTGTTGAGGCAAGGCAGCCCTCAGGACAAGGCACTGGTCCAGGATGCTGCAAGGCTGGTCCCCCGAACCACACTCTGCTGAAACAGGCCTTGGCAGCCACGAGGCCTCTGCAGCCTCCCCGGCTGGCTGAGCCGTGAGCTGCCAGACAGGACCGGACCGCTGCTCCCGCGCCACCCAGCCCCGCGCCGACAATCGCCTCCCGCCTGCCCAAAGTCTGAATAAAAACGAAGAAAAAGGTTTAAAAATAACATTGAGAGATGCTGCAATGATACGTGCAAAAAGGAAGTTGGCTGCTCTCCTAATTGGGGGAGGAAACTTCTATTCCAGCTTGCTAAATTTGAAACAGAAGGAAAGGGAGAGCTCTCATGTAAGTAGTAACGGTATGAGGTGCTACTGTGGGAAGTTATCAATAAACCCTCCTCAAGGGTAAGAGCAACAAGCCAATTTAAAGCACATTTTGCTGACCAGGGCTACTGCCTGGCCCAAGAAAGAGAACTGCACTGCTTCAGGAGTGAGATACTGCAAACAAATGGAAAGTTTAAGTGGCTGCTAAGTGAACCTACGCATCCCACAGCAGCAGACCGGGTCTAGAGGAAAGCAAAAAAGCCAGAAACAGTAGCTGACAAACAGACCACCAGAAATAAATAAATAAATGAATAAATAGCACTGCTTTCTTCAGGGAGAGAAAAGACAAGGGTCTTCATGAAGACATCAGGAGGGACTGGCAATTGATGCAATGCCTCTGAACGTGACAAGGGACTTCCGTACTGAAAGCAAACACACTTGGAAAGACATAAGCAGAGCCAAACGAAGTGGCTCAACGGGTAGGTGAATGGCAGAACCTAAAGGACCGAGGGGACCCTCCTGCACTCTATAGCTTCTTTAGGAGGAACAACCAACCGCGTTCCTGTTATCTCAGGACTAAGCATATCCCAACATGAATATCTCCATAATCAAATTAATGGCAAAGCAGATACTGTAAAGTCATGTTCTGGACATGATGATTTGAGGAATATTTGGGTAACTACTGAATTATGAGGATACAATGGCCAACACGGCCTGATTCTCTTGATGAGGAAATTTCAGTACTGGTATTTTGAAGCCTAAATGAGGGCAGACTGGGATATGAGTTAGATGGGATGTTAGGATCCTACAGGGCAATATTCTCTGTTGAACCCAAATTGTGATTGACTTTGGAAAACAAATTTTGTGGGTCTAGATTAAGAACAGACCATGAAGCAGGAGAAGGAATACAGGGGACTCCTATCTATTCCATGACTAAAATCATCCCCATGCCCCAAGCCAACTCTTCATGGAATGACCTGATGAAGCAAATCCCCCTACAGTTTGCTTCTGTCCATAAACAAAGCCCATTTTCCCACAATCCTGAAGCCACCATATCTGGGACCAATCTGCTTCCTCAAAAGTAACATAAAACCTTTTCCTCCCTCCCCCTAGAGAAAGCAGCAACCATCATTCAAAATGATCATTTCTATTAACTAGAGAATCCTGGTACCCACATCCTCTAAGACCAACTATCAAGCTCCATCATGAAGTCACATAAGATAACAAATGATTATAGATGCTAACATCAGATATACACAAGCTACATATGGCTCACTTATTAGCTTTGTATTAAGTCTTCTGGAAAGAGTTACCAAAGATAAAACAATCTTCCCAGCTTCTCAGTTAAAGAAGTGACTATCGGTCTATGTCTGTGTCTTAAAAGCCCATACAAATAAGCATTTCTCCCTGAAGGCTGTTAGTACCAAAGGGTTCCCATTGGGCTTTAACAATATTGCCCTTTTTAACAAAACACCGACACATTCCAGCTGTCTTGATGGATGCTTATCCTCTACAGAAGTCAAAAACAGAAACGTGAAATGGATGTAGAGCATCATGATTGTCTTACAAAAATGTCTCAGCAAAACACGAATATGAACTCAGCAAAAGCAAGGAAGATGTGATTCAAGAGATCCAATATCAGTATAAAAGCCATCTTTTCAGGTTCCTTCCCAGCCCTTTGAGCAAAATGGATCTCTGGTCTTCTGTGGGGCTTTTGACAGAGATTTCATTCCTAATTTTTACAGAATTTCCCAGTATAAAGAGTTTAGAGAAAAAAAATGAATATAGGTCTGAGAATCAAGTTAAGGCAGGTCAGATTGTAAGAAGTAATCAAACTGGCTCACACTAACTTCAGAAAACCATTCATCTTCTAAATGGAGCCACCAAGAAAGACATTTCAGTGACTCTGACACAACAGTCATCCTTGTGAAGTCCTTGTCCTAGACACTAGACATCCTTGTCTAGTGAAAATACTTGGTGCAAGGTACAAGGTAACCTTCATCACACACCACATGCCAGCTGTCATGTTACCACATTCTGGCTCTTTTAAATGAAAATCACATATCCCATATCAGATTAATCTCAGAAGAAAACCAAGACACTTTAAAGCACTTTCAAGTAAGCCCCATAACAGGAACGAGTCTGGAACAGATGAAAAGCAAAATGACTTTGTGGACTTATCTACCAGGATGTGACATTTTGGATTGTTCACTAGAAGTGCAACAAGCTTACAGTAACACTGAAATTACTTCAGCAAATTCACTTTCTCCTTCTTCTTTGCCCTGGGAGGCGAGGAGCAAGAGAGCAATTTGCTACAGTGGAGACTGTCAATGAAACTCAAATGCTGGGCATCAGATCCATGAATTCTGGGCTTGGGCACACTCCATCTCACTGAGCCAAAAACCAGAAGCATAGTGACTGCTTGCTTGGCTGCCTAGCGTGATTCAAAGCACGTGCCAGTGCCGGAAACTCAACAGAATATATGGACAGATAAACACAGTTGTAACAAGTAATGCTTCAAAAACATTCACGAGATCAATGAGCTTTGCATCTATGGTGGGACAATTCAGAAACATGCAGGTGGCAGATGCTTTGCACGTAGAAGCGTGAACACTATTGGCTAGCAGTTTCGAGAATGGTTTTGGTATTCACAGATAGGAAAAAAAAAAAGGCAGAAATCTGTAAGCTGAGCTGTTGCCTTAACAGACTTCCAGCAAGCAGCAAGTCCTCATATTTAACCTCCCACATCCCATGCCTTTGGCAGTTCAGATCTCTCTCGACAACCACAGACATTAATCTTGCCAGCAGAAAAGCAGCATTTCTAACTGGCCAGTCTGCCTGCGTGGTTGCGAGAGGCTGTAACAAGTCTCCCAGCTCGGGACTTCCAGCTGCAAGTCGAAGGAAGAGGGGTGAAATCTGAATCAGCATCCCTGCAGTTTCATCCTCGAGCCCCACTTTTTTGCGGCAGCGAGAGGTTAGCCACACGTCCAGTCTTCCTCTCCACTGCTTTCTCCCATGTCCTGCTCCTTCGGGAAAGGAGCACCTTCCTCAGACCCTCAACGTTTCACAGAAACGGGGCTAGATTACCCCCTAACGCTCTTTGGGCTGTAGCTTGCCTTACAATGCAAAAGGAATTTTTAACTCCAATAACTTACAAAGAGATCATCATTTTCTATAAAGAAGATACAAAAAAATTCTGAGTTAAAACTACTACTTTGGGGGGGGGGGGTCTTTTTTTTAAGACAACAAACAAGCCTGACACCAGGCAGTACGGCTCTGTGAGAAAATCTGCAAGTAAAGATTAAAAATGACAATATCCAACCCCGATTCAGACTCCGGAAACCATGCCTCAGTGTCTACGAGCTAGACCTTTCCACACCTCGGAGTTACTTTGCAAAGTTCCCTCTCTCCATACATGTACACGGCTCTCAATTTATACAAAACAAATGTATAAACACACTGCAAGGGTCTTTGAGGAAAGTCGGCAACAAAAAAAAGAAGTTCCCACGATAAGCCAAATGGCAGGAATCATCGGACACTCCTGCAGAAGTATTCATACATTCAAATATACAGTAGGTTTTAATTATTTTCTAATAAAGACTTGTATACATGTGCTTTTTTTTCCTGATTTACAAGATCACTTCTTAAATTATAAGCCAAGCTATGTTTTTAACAAAAATACTTTAAAAATAATTAAAAATAGAAACTGTACTGCAGCAAACATTTGGAAAATTTTTGGAGTCTATTGTTTATTGGGACTCCAACTGATTTTAATGAAAAATATGGTTATAATTTAAAAAACAGCACTTTTATCTTTTGCATAAGGAAAGTCCCTACAACGCAACCTCCAGGGCACATTAGAAAAAGAGTCTCAAATGGTCACAGGGTTCTCTGGCCAAGAGCCCTCCTTGAAAACCAAAAGATGTGGGTTGCAAACTATTCCAAGTATCCACAACAAGTGAAACTGGATGTAGAAAAGTATGTTCTCAACATTTACTTCTGTTTAGGATGAAACTGGAAACAGATGACCCCTAACAACATATTGTGTGAACTGGTAATTAACCATCTGCAGATGGAGCCCAACTGCTCATCATTTGCCTTCACTGTTCTGATCATTCCCATTCGGCGCAAGTGAAGGTCAGCTAACGGGTAATCGGGGCAGGGCCCTCCCATCGCAGCCTCTAGACCTGCCCCAACCGATGTGTTTGAGCCACTGCTGCCACCGGTTGCCTGTGGAAATGTCCATCTCTGGTGCAGGACCTCCCAAGAACCACGCCAGTGGAGGAGATGCAGGAGCTGGCATCTGGCCCTGCTCAGAGGTGCCACCTCCGGACTTCAGCTTACCCTACGCCACGCTGATTGCTCTCAGAGAGGCTGGTGCTTTCGCTCGTTTGTACAGTGTGTTCATCAGAAACACTGGCGTCCTCCCATTACACATTGCACTGGGTCTCTCCCAGGTTTCCCCTCCACCTGCCTCTGCCACCTGCTTTGAGAGCACGCACCTGCAACGACTCTCCGCATTCCTGTCCCAGCTAGATGGCTCATGCTCATACCTCTGACATGGACAACAGCACTTCCAAAGCCAACAACAAGGCAGCATCTTCTACTTTAAGTGCCCCTGAGCTAGCAAGTGCTACCTCTGGGACAGAGCCCACAATATTGAAGCTGAGATCATCAAGACACCAAAGAATAAAGAGATGGAGACCACGTCACTTTGCTAGTGTAGCACCTTCAGCTAAACGCTGGCAAATCCTTAGTGCAGGAGCCCATATGCAAGTTTTAAACAGGCAACCATGTTTCATCCTCCTTCTTTTGATAGTTGAGAAGCAAATCGCCATGACTTGATCATGCATTTACAGGCAATGAAAAAGCATCTAAACTAGGAATAAAATACATTAGCACTACCAATACTAAACACACACATACATGCACTTTTAAAAGGGGCCAGTTTCACCAAGCTGAAAACAATTACAAGCCAAATCAGTTGGGAAAAAGAATGTAATCAGAAAAATACGATTACTAATTGAAAATTGTTTAAGAACATTTTAACTAGATGCTCAAAAAGCCACAATCCCACAACTGAAAACGAAGGCCACGCTAGTTAAAAAGCAACCTGGCTCAGAGGGAAGTTAAGGAAGCTGTAAAAAAACAAAAACCTGACAAATGGAATAAAGAGAAAAGCCGAAGCTAACAAACAAAAATCTGCTGTTACAAACTACAGGTATCTGTTAAGGAAAACAAAAGGATGCATGAAGAAATCAATAGCTGGCTGAGTTAAGAGGAACGGGAATTTCTTTCTTGAAGCAATGGAAGAGTAAAACATTCTAACAGACTGTTCCTCTACTGAAAGGACGTAGTGGTTTTTTCCTGTAGAAATGCAGGACGGGGGGAAAGAAAATCTTCTCTACATTCTGCACTTGAGCAAAAAGGTAAGTGAGGCCATCACGTCACAGATGGATGCACAACATCTTGAACACTAGCGGAGCAGAAGCGGCAGGAAAGCCAGCCATTTAAATTCAGCAGACAGCACAATTTACGTGTACAAGCACGGAAATATTGGCATAACTTCTAGAATACTGAACTTAGTCCAGGTGTCCAAATTTGAGAAGGTTGGTGAAAAACTGATATGGTTTCATACCACAGCGGAAGAACAGATTGGAAAATTTGGAGCTTTTCCATTGGGAGGCAGAACTCGACTGATTTCTGCCATCAGGGCGAAGGTTAGCAATCTGTAAGTACCCAGTCAGGAAACTCGAGTTTGCAAAGAAAGCCAAGGGCAGACCAGAGATTAGGTATGTGTTATTAGCAAAGAGAATGATTAAGAGAATAGATATATCAAGTGCAAAGTACCTTATCATTTGGAGATAGCAGAAGACTGAAGAATATCTTGGCAATTATTTTCCATTGATTGCATCTGCAATCCTTAGAAAATGAAGGGAACAAACATTAAAAAAGAGGAAACAGCAGCTCAACACAGAAGATGGAGAGAGCAGACCGGCAACAGGAAGCTATGAAGAACACAGAAAGCTGCCAGTGACACCAAATTACATTATTTGCATGACAATACACTACAAAACTTCCAGAAAATGTTAAATTCCAGGCAGTCGGGCAAAATCCACAACTTGTATCTGGGCTGGGCTGCCAGCTCTGCAAGGAACCCACACATCGATGAACACCTACCTACAAAGTATGTCAAGCATGGGCCACAAGGGATGCACACAGCACCTTCCTTTACCAAGGAAAACAGGGTTTTTAAACATCATATAAGAGCAAAAAAGGGTTAAAACCTCTGTAATGTCAAACAGATACCAAAGCTTAAACTTTAGTTTGCAATCGCTGGAATCCATCAGTCATAAAACTGATTTTTCACTTTATTTCTTTGGAAACAGGAAGAGAAATGGCAAACAGTGCTGCACACTCAAATATCTCTGCACAAATAATAAATTGATAAACTGCAGGTTGCACACGTAATAATGAAGGTATTCAAACACCACAGGATGAACACAGCACACAGATCTAAGGGGAGAAGAGGCAGACAAGGCTTCTGAGAGCTGACTTAGGTAATGCTTAAAAACATTCAATCTGCATTTCAGAAATGCCAGATTTTCAAAGCCTACGTGATGAGAAAATTAACAGCGTTGAGCCTTGAGTTGTTTCTCTACCTTTAATAAGTGTATCTAGACAGGACTAACACCCACTGTGCACCGTCTGGGTTTGGTTTGTTGTGTTTTTTTATTTTGTAAGTATTAAAATGTGCGTTGCAATCTGTAGGAAAAGTGGGAACGAGAGGAGGGTTCATTTTAAAAGGAGAAGCAAAAAGGACATCCTTTGAGCTGCCCAAACAACTCACTCCAGACTGAGGAGGAGACAACCTTTAAGCCTGGAAATGCTTGGTTTGGCAGGGGGAACAGTAATAAGATGAAATCATGGGCAGGGGCACCAAGACCACGTCTCATCCAAGCGTGTACCACTTGGTATCAGACAATGGTAATAATTCAACAGGAACATATGCCAATCAAAGAAATACTTTCTTTGCAATCCAAACTGTGGTATGCACAATATTCCCTTCTCCCCCCAGGTCAGTCATCCTCAACTGAGTCAGAACTTTATTCATTTTCCCGTAACACGGCAAGTTTAACAATCCAAGAATTTAAGTTTCATCAAAATCCATAAACACATTTTATTCTATCCAGAAGAACATTGAACTTGGCGGGATAGAGTACCACAGCGGTGGCCCCAAGTCAAGAAAAATCCTCTTTTGACGAGTCAAAACATCTCCCAAGAGTTAAATAAAGTAGGTCTGGAAAATGGGCATTTACTCTAAATACAAACACTCTCATTTGTCATAAACAAATAGCTGTAAAAAGCTTGTAATTATTACACATTACCATTAACAACAGCATGCTAGAAACTCATCATCCTATTAGGTGAGTGAAGTTCCCCTGAACTGGCAAGAACTGGCAAAGTGAGGCGCACGTCGGCTAGCAACTTGCCCCTGGCCACACAAGGAGCATTATTAGTCACAACCAGTAAATCCAGGGTCCTGGCTCCCAGAACTGTGCTCCACTTTTTCGTCTTTAAATTCTTCTTTTTTGTTCTGTTCTTCAGCACAAGAAGAAAAAACACAAAGACAAAGTCTGTTTTCTTCTTTTAGGCATAAAGTGTTAAAAGGTCATCGTAAATAATCTTAAATCTTGAACAACGCAGCCTAGGAGTCATCCACTAATAAATATTTGCTTCGAGGTCAGTAATTGCAGCTGAATTGGAGGAAGACTGTTTCCTGGTTCTTTCTCATTGCAGTAAAATGAACAGCGGATTAACCATCCCAATAAACCATTTAATAAAGTCATAGCAGATTGAACGAGAACTGAGCAATACCACACTACTGTGTAGAAGACCTGGCAGTGATGGACAACGCCAAGCCTAAATCCAACAGAAGGAAGAACACAAAGATTCCTATGTTATTCAGCCACTCTAGAGATAAAGAGATTCCAGACCAACCTGACTGAGACTGTGACAAGTTTCCATTCATAATTAAAGAATAATTTTCAAAAATGTAATTACAACTGTAGTCAATGACCTTTAAAAAAAGTGTCCAGTTTTCAGGTAGCTAAAGATGTGAAGAAGAGTGGCAAGAGCACATACTGACTGAGAAATCAATTTTTATTTTCCCCACTGGCTTTCTTTCCTTCTATATCTTCAATTTATGAGTTGTTCCCAAATCACATCTCTCCTTGCTTCGTGTTAAGTTTGGAAGACTTTTCCCAGACTCAGGCACGCGTCATGAACACACTTTGCACCTCACCAGCTACACGCACGTTCCTACGTATTCGCATGATACCAACAAAGCTCTAAGCTGAAGTGATGTTCCTAACTCAGCCCACTCTACCACTAATCCCAGGGCATGATTTTTAGAGAGCTACAGCCCAGCATCCAGCGACCTGACCTGAAGTTCACATTTGGTCAGCATTTCTGATAAACATTACTTTCCAACTGGTTTTCCTGAGGTTTCCAACGGAACTGTAATTTTCCATGTCTTCAAAGAAACTAATCCTTCCTTGTCTCCTGGATGGCCTTCAAAGTATTTACTGAATTTTATTTCTGCCTTCTCCTACATTACTCCTTCTAACATGGCAAAGGATTTCTTTCTTTTTACCACTATTCTTAATAATAAATGGAAGTAAACTTAAAAGTTACCATCTGAAGTAAAAAAAAAAAAAAAAAAAAAAAGCGGGGGAGTGGAGAGAAAGGGAAAAAGAAAACCTCATGGACAAAATCAAGAATTCTTAAATCAGTCTGGTAGTATTGGTCGTGAAACTAAAAAATGTCTAAAAGTAAAGCTGACCACGTTTCCTACTCACAGCGATGAAGGAACACATTTCAGTCGGGCTTTTTTCTTTTTTTCCAAGGGTGCCTTAGGAGAAAGCAGACGTGTCAAATGTTGCATGTCTCACTCGGAGCAGCACCTCTCAGGCTGCATCTCGCAGAGAGAGCAGCAGCAGCAAGGAAACCTCTGCAGCAAAAAAAAATCCTCCTAAACACAGAAAAATGGAAGGGAGAGAAAAGCGAGAGCACAGTAATAACCTAGAAAAAGCCTACAAAACACCAGCTAAAAAGCTGTAAGAGGCCCAAGAGGCACCTAACAACAGACTTCTGATTTGGAGTTGTAGAGATTAATGAACTGTAGTTAATAACTCAAGGACTTTCTCCCCTTAAAAGGACCCAGATACTCAGCAGAAACTGATCTCAGAGTAGGATTAGGTTCTTTAATTCTTTATGTTCTAAGAGATCGAATACACTACATACTAGCAACTTATTCCAGCATCTCCCTCAGCACCACAGCTCATCTGCTCACTGCAGAGGTCCACAGAAACACAGCCCCCAGCCTACCACCTGCACTGCCTCCTCCCCGCTCGCAGGGCGACTCCTGCTCGCTTTCGAAGCTGGGCAGATGTAACACCATGGCCAAGAAAGCGGTCCAGAAGGGCCTCTGAGCCAAGTCCAGCTAACCTACCGTATACTAACCCCTCTAACACACACTAGTACTCAGTCCTTCATAGCGGGAAGCACTTACACTGCAATTTCTGTCTTTCAGACATCCTGAGCAATGAGGCCTCCTTGGGAGACCTGCAGCACAACCAGCCAAAAACGGAGAACAGCTTTGCTCAAGGCCACATCCCGGTTTCCTGGTAATTCCCCTCATCCCCCATTCACCGGGCTACACTGACATCAGCAGCTTCAACATAACAGCCAATAAATAAAACGTTCAGTAACGGCATGAAAAGCGTATATGAAGCATGGGACCTTCCGGAGCCAGCTTACCTCTCTGCAAGGTGTTCTTTAATCTTTAGAGCAAAACCACTGAAGCACAAAAAAACTTGTCTCAGAAACCCGCACCACTTGGTCCGAGGGCTGAAAACTTTCTACTCTCCACTCTAAGTAATTACACAGCAATGAAAAACCCCTTTGATGCGACACAGCAAAAAGGGCCCCAACCTAACACAAAGAACGTTTGAAGCATTCGAGGTCTTTGGGATCTCAAAACCCGTTAAAGAACAAACAAATACATTTTCATTTTAGCCTAATTTTCAGGATCTTGGGAAGGCAATGAAAAGAAGGGCATTTTTATATCCATGCCGATCTAAGATAGTTTTTCCACAGGTGACATTATCGCTATATTTCACACCAAACAAAATTTCAGGGTCTGAGTGAGCAGCATTCACCTTCTACAACTGTGAAGTTTTGCATTTCCCCAGCTGCTTCTTGCCTCCACTCGTGTCCCACCCTTGCTCTTAGATTTCTCGCCTGTGTAAAGCACCTTGATGCCTCCCGCTGAATATAGAAAAGAGAAATTCATGTCAGACTGGCTATTAATATTACTCTCTCAAATCTCCCTATTCATTTACTCAAAACGGTGCGGGAGTTGTGCGATCACAGCACACAGGGGAACGGTTAGATACAGTGTCATTAAGCGCACGGAGTTTAAAGCAGTCAGTGCCTGAAGTGAAGTAACGTCATTTGTATACAGCAAGCTATCAAAGTCAGGGCAGCTTTTCATTAAATCTTTTTGGAGAAAGAATGCTCTACCAAGGAAAACACAGAAAAACATGCAGCAGTTCAAGGTAGAGTTGAGCAAAACCCTTGGAACAAAGAATGCCACATGACTTCCCTTAAAAGTTACGCCGCTGCTCCGCTGCCTAATCCAGCTAACTAGAAGGAATTTGCGAATCAAAGTCTACATAATTGCATTACAACTAACCGCACACACTTCAATCCCTTGCCCTTTTAATGCCATTCTTCAAATATTTGCAGAATGAAAACTTTGGTCTATCTCCTTTTTTTTTTTAAGCAATTCCTAGCGATCTTCGTTTCAGTACCGTTTCGACGCGCTCCGCTCCGCCGCCTCTGCTATTGCCAGCACGCTGCCCGCGCCCGGACGTGCGGAGCGGGACGATGGAGGCGGCCGCTGCGGACCGCTCCACCCAGGAACGCTGCGGCGGTTCCTGCCGTGGCACGCTGCCTACCGCCCCCCTCTGCTGCCTCTAGCCCCAAAACACTCTGCCTCCCGGGAACAGTAGTAAGCGTCTTCCGGCATCCGTACTGCCCAGAGATCACTCACTGGCACATCACTTAACGTGCAAGTGATGCAAATACGAGCGGCGGCGGCGCACTGGTCACATCCAAGGGTAAGTGGAAGGGACAGTCAAACACAGCAATCTCCTGTTCGTCACACATATTTCACGCTTACAGTCAGTATCCTCAGCATCAGTGGTACCCAATCCTACCAAAACCCATCCAAAGAGCAAATTTCCAACGTTAAAACCCTACATAGCAAACATCCTTCTTTTATGCAAAAATCATATGCCCCTGTGATAGTTTTAGGGCATTACAGCAGGATTTCACTTTAACACACGTGAATAGAAAATGACTTTGATGAAGCACTGATGAAGTCAGAAAGAAGAGGTGCAACCGCTTGCTTCTCCAGAACCCCAGGAGCAAAAACAACAACAAAAAGGGTCGCCCTTCACCTCCAGCGACATACTTAAAGGTACGTAAACCGAATAATGAACAAAGCAGAGCTGAACGCAGTGAAACGCAAGTGCAACAACTGTTCTGACCTTTCCTGACAAAGGCCCTGACTCCTGCTAGAGAAAATGAATGCGTAGAATTCCTTAACGTATGGTACCTTAACCTCATCTTGGGTTATGGAAGCCAGGAGGCTATAATCACACTTTTCATTCAACTTTTTTTTTTTTCCTGGTGAATTTAGGGGCATAGGTTTTCTCTAGAGAGAATCAGCCGAGAAGGGATGGATGAACTGCAACCATTCAGCCCAGTTCTCCCAGGCAACACAGAAGGGACCTTTCACGACACTTTAGTTTTATCTTACTAACTTCCTCAAGGCATACGACTATAACCACTAAGAGCTTTGATTTAAAGAGGTCCTTCTGACCACTTCTTTTATAAGAAGCTGAAAATTTGTCTGGAAGAAGGGGCCCCCACCCTACCTTGTCTTCTTGAGGCTCAGTAGGATGTCAGGTGCTAAAAACAGAAGATTGTTGATTAAAAATATTGAAAAAGCAGAAGTCTCAGAGAGTAAGATGTCCAGAGCACTTCCAGTGAGGATGAATTGTTCCTGAGCTCTTTGTACTGTGTTGTCTGATAGATCATGAGAGGTTTTATGAAGATATCAAACCATTAAAAAAAAAAAAAAAAACGTAAAACCTTAGCTGAGGAACCCCAAGCTATCAGCTTACATTTTAAGAGCTGAAAAACCAGAAACTTGCCCAGCATTGAATCCCTAGAGGCACACACATGTCCTTAGTGATGGTGTCACTTAAACTGATTTACCTCAAAGCTGTAGACCAAAAAACCAAACTGGTCTAAAACTCAACTACAAATTCAACTACAAATCCAAACCTCTCCATCTACACAGTTTCATCACTGGGAACATGAAAAACACATCAGATCCGGACAAAGCTGCTGATAAAACCAAATCTCAGTGGTGTCATTGACGCATGTATCTTGGCACCATCTACATGCACCACCACTGCCACCCCCAATAAGGTAGCCATGTATCAGCGATAGATGGGGCATTTTCCTCAAATGCAGTTTTTGATGGGTTATAAAGCTCTCCAAAGATCACAGCTTAACTCGGGTACTCAGCAAACGGCGTCCCGATCTCAAAGCTCTCAAAGCCCAGCCCCGCGCCAAGCAGCAGCCTGCACCCAGCCACGGACGCACTAGTCCAAATCTTCCCCCCAGCCTTTCCAGAACTTCAGGGTTATTCTAATGAATGGAAAAATATTTCAGAATATTAAAGGCCATCTCCTTAATACCTCAACTCTGCCTCTTGTTAAAGTCCCACATTAAAATCTGACTTGAGGGAAGGGGGAAAGGAGGAGGAGGAAAGGAGCAAAAGGCAAGGCGGGGGGAACAAAAAACACACTTTGCTCTCGTTTCACAAGCTAAACAGAACATCGGGTATTTTCCACTGCTTTTATTTAAACCAGATCTGCTGCCTGGGACAGACATGCTGGCGGGCCTACCTCCACTAGGAATTTGTCTCTTGAGAAGGTCCCAGTGTAGCTTCCAGGTGGGGCCACAGAGGATTCACGCTACCTCCCTGCTCATGCTGCCATCCCTTTGCTCTGCATCCACCCCGCGTGTGGCTGCAGCGAACACAGGCTTCTCACTGCTACACGTTACACAGCTGAGAGATGGAGATGTAATAGATGGGCAGAGATGACAGGAAATAAAAAAAATAATTAAAAAAACCCCTAATTTCCGTACAGTCTCACATCATAAAATAGGGAGGTCAGGAAACAGTGTGGTGGTGAAGCCTGCTGAAAGGGCGCCACGTGACTCGGGAAATACGGACAGCCCAGTTCCTTCACTAACCAACGCCTCACGTCGTTACATCTCCTCTGCATCCCTCCAGACAGCAAGCCCTTTGGGGGAAAATAAGGGGGGGGGACTTTGCTATGGGGACCCACCATGCAGTAGGGCCCAGGGAGGCTTTTCTTACTGTTCCAGTGTGGAAACAAGCTATAAGGATTGGATCTTTTACCATGCACAGCAGCACTTTCATTTGCCAACAAGAGTTACAGAGGACCATCAGTATTATGTCAAAAATACGGTAATAAAAATAAAAGAGATAAACCACTAGACACCAACACTGGTATGACGAATCCTACCACGCTGTTCACCAACCTACAGAGGTAAATAGCCAGAAAGTTTGACATGAAGGAAGTGCATCTGCTTCTGCTCAGATTCCCTGGTTAAATGGAGCTTTAAGCCAAGGTTCTACATGATCTGCAGCACACAGCAACGTAGCCATCTCCAGCAACCCCTCCTTATTCCTTTTCCCATAAAAAGGTCCTAAGTCCTGGACCTTGAGGGCTGGTCCCAGCTGACCTCCACTCCCAACAGGCTATCCAGAGCCAAACATCTGCTGGCCAAACCCAGCCTGTCCGCTGCATACAAGGACGACTGCAGAAGCACAGCTGGCTGGTGAGACTTCCCGGCTGAGCTGAATCCAGAGACTCTAGGCAGACACAGCGAAGGGCTGCGCAGCTCCCCGGCATGCCCCAAGACGAGCTTCTCGCACTGCTTTCAGTCACCAGCTTTTCATCCAGTTCTTGCTGATAGTCACAGACAACTAAGTCTCACTCTCTCTTTCCATTGCCTTCACATCCACAGCCCCTAAACTGACTCCGATTGCTGTTGGATTCGCTTATTTTAGTTTTTCTGTTTATTGTTTAACGGCCATGGTGGATTTGCTCCAACAGCAGCTTCTGCCTCCGCAAATGCAATGCTGCAGATCTAAAAAGCAACCTTTCGTTGGGTCCACATGAGCAATTCTTCACCAAGAGTCAACGTGCCAAAGCAGAAAAACTCAATACGAGAGTTGCAATGTACAAACAGAACGAGGGATATTGGCAGGACAAGGCTTCATTCACCATTTGCAACTCATTACTTAAGTTTTTGGACAGCACAAAGACTCAGCACACGAGACCCACCTATCAAACCCAGTACAGATCACCACAAGCAGTGAATATCAGCTATCAGGCTTATGCATGGGGAATGTGACCAAAAGAAGAGGGACAACTGGAAGCCAGTACTAAGGTTCCCAACCCAGCATGTTTTACCAAACCATGAAAGTCTACATTAAGTTCTGGAAAACTTCTTGCCTGGTTTAGCTTACGATCTGTGGCCAAAACAGACCCCAAAGCACATATATTTTTATTTGCATCCTGGTTTTTGGCAACAGAAAGAAATATTTCCTAGTAAGAACAAAAAATTCTTCCATTCACACTGAAACATCTACTGGACATCCCTGTGGGCCTAATTCCCAAAACACTGAAATCTAAATCTCCAAATGGGAAAAATACACTGATTACCTGCCAGGAACCTCAAGAGTGGCAAGCCAAGCCCTTAATAATAGCTTGCAATACCATCTGGCTACCACACAGTAACTGGGAAAACGTTATTGTTCTGAGTTTGATTTACTTGTCAAGATAACTGTTTCAGTATTAATTAAATATTCCTCTCTGCAGCTGCACAGAAAGCTCATGTGGAGAACTTACTGATTGCTCAGTATATACTTCCCTTGAATCAACACGCACAACGTGACCACTACACCTAAGTCGTTCTGTTAAATATGAAATGTTAGCATTTTACCATCTACAAACTTGAATATCCATTTCAGAACTTGGAAGGTCAGTTATATGCACAACTTCTTATGCCATCAGAACAGTTAAAATATTGAGGGTGGAGGGGAAGACCACCACACCCCCAATTAAAACAAAACATACGGTGCTGGAGCCTCTACCATATACCCACCTCATCTACATTCAAGTCAAAGTTAGTTGCCACTCAAAATATTTTCCAGCTGAAGATGCTAAGGCATTTCATAGCTGCACAGCCTCACAGAGCCATCAGGAGGAAATTCACCCAAAGCTGAGCTCAAGGCAATTCAGTAGGACTGGCTGTTCACAGCAAGCTACAAAACTCACGTGCCCTCTTTGTAGAGAACAAACTCAGAAGATACCTTTCCTCCTCCTTGCGCCTCCAACTTCCCCAAGCTTCAGTACAGACGTCTTCTCTCCCCTTCGGGGTGGCCCAAACCCAGATGCTTGCCCAACTTCATGTGCCTGAGCCTTGCCTCAGGATCTAAGTTATACTTCTTTAGCAGCTTCTCAGCTTTCCAGTGTTCAACCAAGTAAGACTACCAGCTAATCCGACTTTAAAGTCCACTCAGATTGCCATTATACACAACGGAAGGGGCTTCCTAAGCTGACACCGCGTCTGCCCATGTGGTTATTCCAACTCTGCCTTTCAATTCTGGTATCGAGGGAGCAGAGTTTCTCTGATTCACCGTAACGAATTCTAAATGCATCAAGATACACAGAAGACGCTGAGATGGCCACAAAGTTTCCTTAATAAAAGGAACATTCGTTTAAAAAAAAAAAAAAAAAAAGGATTGTTTATACCAGTGAGAGCACAGGAGGAATTTTTAAGTATTCAAAAGAACAGGTAAAGGAATCAGGGGACCTGACAGTTCTGAAGTCTTGCTGCAGACTACCTGACAGGGGGCAGAGCGCTTTTACTTCTCAGAAAAACATGCTATCTTAAAGAGCTTGAGAAACTGTAACCAAAACTGGATCATCACGTTTACGTACCAGTCCTATCAATTAGCCAAATCCACTATTAGTGGAGATTCAAAACACCATATTCCTTGCTTTTTCAGCTCTCACCCTATTATAACAAATTTTGACCAGTGTTCCAGCCTGTCTCAAAAAAGTACAGGTTAGCTAAAATATCAATTTTTGTTTTCTTTTAAGTTCTACAGACATATTTCCACAACCTTCTAGCGCTTTGAAACACTATCCTTCACAGCAGAAGGGAGGGGGGATAGGTCTAGATCTTCCATCCGGAGAGCTTGGTCCAAAATCTTTTTCATATTCCAGTGGCTGCATCTCACCCTGTTTCTTTTCTTCCAAGTTCAATTTATGACCCAGTTTGTTGACTAAATGACAGAAAACTCCAGAGGTTCTCAGAAAAAGAGGGAAGGGTTTGTCCTTACATGGTTTACATTTCTATGATGTTAATTACATCAAGCCAGTTTTCTATTCAGATTATAGGCTGTGACGCTGCTGTTGTAACCTCTGAAGTCTCTCCAAAACCTTCCTTCGCTGCTATTAGCTTAGCTCTCTTGGTAGAGTCCCAAGCTGTGGAAATTTGGGCTGTGTTTTGATCAAAGCCTTCCTCATGTTCCGTGCAAATTTCAACACTTGCGGTAGTTGGACTCCCTCACTAAGCTCAAGTCGTTGCCTTTCAACACCCACTGCTCTCTGCTTCTTTTAAGAGAGCATTAGGCATGGCTCTCAAGTGAAGCTGGTATTTTTAAAGTTGTTTGAAGGCCTGAGACAGGGTTTTACATAATAATCATGAGTTTGTCTAATTAAGCTTGGCAAAATGTTTCAATTTTAGATCAAAACTATTCAACAGTTCGCTCCTCTTCTCGGAGATGTGTTCTATCTTGAAGGAACTGCGAAAGCTGAAAAATGACAGAAGTAAATGAACTCAAATAGACCCACATTACTAGGACACATTTCAGTCCTCCAAAGATCAGTGTACGTCAGCATGCAGAGGCTCTTCAGCAATGCACAACTCCATTTTCCAAAATGCAGTCATTAGTTACGAAGTCAGCTCCATCACCTCAACTTGCTGTCAGCCTGAAGACCAAACCCAATCCATACATCACGGACAGTAAACACATGCAGTTCCTTCTAACTGAAGCTCCACAATTATAATAGATCTACTTCCCCCACGCATAGCGTTTCTATCAGACATACACGGAAGAAAAGTCATAACAACCTACTCTACCACCAAACGAGGGAATTCTCTCTAAGAAAGAAGCCCAAATCTCTAAAGGTCATTTCTGATCTACACAGGAACAGCTTTCGCCCTCGTGAGCCAGGCCTTATAAACAAAGTTTCAAGCCTTTTCACTTTGTTACTATTCAATGATTTGACATTCCTTAAATATGGAAGTCTAAAGCAAAGTATTCCAGAGCAAGCACCTTCCTCTAGGCATTAAGATACAGATATAACCTTTCTTCCTTTCTTTCTAACAGAAAAGGTATCAGTCATACCTGGGGCAATTTTGTATAGGTTTGTGAGCACATGTTGAGCCTTAATTAACACACAGGGTTGCACTGGATGGCTGGACATCAGAGGTGCTTCTTTGTTCTGAGACTGTCAGTGGCTTCCAAGGACCAGGTTCTGATGATATTTTAACAAAAGAAAGACTATTTCCCAAATTTCCTCTGGAGGTTGACAATACAAATTACTCTCAGAAGCATCTGTCTTCTTTAAAAATATATACGAAAAAGCTGCAGAAAAGCTTCCAATCATAAAATCACTTCTGATTAGAGATAGCAATCATCAGGAGATTTCCTTCAACATGAGAAGTAAACCAATTCTTCCTGAAAGAGTTCAATCCAGGTAAAAACTAAGAAGCACAAGGAAGTTTGTCTGAGAGGTGATAACAGTGGTTGGGTAGGGAAGTGTTTCACAAACCTTCTCAAACATGCTAATGGGATATTACAGACCTGACCCTTTGCCTGGAAAGGCAACTACACTGATGTCCTCTAGGAAGGAATCCAAGCTGTCCTACTTCTTCCAGTCGTCAGCTAAAAGATCAAACAGCCAACAACGCTGACTCCTTCCCCTCTCTCAAGGGAGGTTATTCTTTCTGCAACATCAGTTTTGAATTGACCTAGCCTCAAATCCACTGCAAAGACTATTTGTCTATTGCAAAAATATCTGAATTACCCTGGACAGAAGTATCAAAGGGGCAAATATGAGATAAATCAGGTTTGGGGTTTCCCGGTTCTTAATCAGGAAGAGGCATCAAGTTCCCTTGATCTTGATCCCTCTTATCAAGTTTCCTTCCACCTGAACGTGAGGGGGAATTTCTTCCCTGTGAGAGTGACGGAGCATTGGACCAGGTTGCCCAGAGAGGTTGTGGAGTCTCCTTCTCTGGACATCTTCAAGGCCCGCCTGGATGCAACCCTGTCTACCATGCTGTAGGTGACCCTGCTGGGCAGGGAGGTTGGACTAGATGATCTCCAGAGGTCCCTTCCAATCTTACTGATTCTATGATTCCCTGACTGCTAATCTTGCCTTCCTATCTTCCACTGTCCTCAAAATCCCGGGAAATCATGGTCAAAGGCCACAGCCAAATCCTTCTGCCAATTCAGCACTAACACCCTGGGAAGCTTCAAGGCTTCTGAAGTCCCCCAAAGCATAGGCCAAACTACCAGACCAAAGCAATCCACAATGCACAACGATAGGTTTGAGTGTCTGCTCCACTCTATTATCCAGTTAAGTAACTGAGAGCAATGGTGCTTCACTCACTGCAGGAGACGAGTCTCTGGACAGTCTGACTCCTTCCTGTGTACAACTAATTTACATTTATAAAATGCCATTATGTTAGTCACAAGCAGGACCATGGTTACCCATGAAAGGGACTAGGGATCCCGAGATCCCTAAGACTGCTTCTGTTCAAGCCAGTAAATGCTAAGCTCTCTTGCTCTGGCATCTTCTCCTGGACTAAGCTAAGCTCTGAATGAATCTGCTGCATCCCCAAGCTAGGTTTGGCCAAGAAGCCACTCAGTCTACTTCACTACAGCTCTGAAAAAGCAAATCTTTTTGGGTTGGTTTGGTTCAGTAAGCTGAGAGAAACTAGGTCTGACAAAATCACAAGCAGTACAGATGGATACAAAAGGCTGAAACGCACAGAGGGTAACAGGAATTGGTAAACTGGTCTCAAACTGTACTATAGAGAAACATACCTTAAGATGAAAAGTCAACATTCCCAATTGGCTCCAGTATTGATGGGATTTTTTTTCCCCTTTCATGATCTGCTTTCTGTTTTTTAACATCCTTCAAAGAGAAAGACAGGGCCCAGTAGCTTTAATCTTGCATGCAGATCTACAACTGAACTTCTGAAGCCTCTTATACCTATGTATCTAAGGTACTCCAGAAATCATTTTAAATTTTCTGTGCCAGGTCTTGAACAGATAAACTATTCAGCCTTATTCCCTGAGGAGCCACAAGGAGCACCCATGAGATCAAACAGAAGCTACTGAAGATGAGAAAATAAAGCTGCTATCCATATGCATGAAGAGTCATCTATAAATAGCAAAGAAGTTAAGTCTTCTTTAGAAACATATTTATATGAAATTGTGTTTGTTCCCAACTTCAGAAGCGAGAAACAGGAGGAGGAATAAAGACTTATTGCAATCTGATGTAGATACTGGACGGCAGCTTTCATCTTTGCATTCCCATAGGCTGCTTCACATGAGAACGAGTTACAGCTACAGACTCGTGCAGAAGGCACACAATTTTGCCTAAGCCTGTTTGCACCCACGTGGCAACTGTTGGTCTAAGTCCAGGAATGGTTAGCTTAAAAATTATTGAGACATAACAAAGTGCAACTACAGCCCTCTGCTCAACATCTTGTGCCTGCTCAGGCTCCTGGGGACAAATTATTTCATGTCCCAGAGCACTCCAGGGGATCGTCAGCTTGCCAGGGACCTCCAGTCTTTGCTAGAGTTCCCATCAAGACTCTTAACTGGAGGTTTGCAGATAAACTGAGGCTGTGCAAAGTCTGCACGAGCAAAGCTCATCTGCCCAAGCCCATTCACTGCCTGTTACTTCATGGGAGCTTTCTGGGAAAAAGCTCTTCATCAGGGTACTTTTTAAGTTAAGAAACACATCTACAATACCTCTTATTCATGTTAATAAAGCTTATGGAAGTCAAGGTACTTGAGGCTTCAGAAGACACCAGGTCTTACGAGTGAGAAGCCAGGCTGCTGTTACTTGACATCATATCATACGCAAAGGGAAGGACAGCATGTGGCAACTGCCTATGCAATGCCTGGGTAGAGAGCAAGCAAACCGGGTCAGTCAGCTCTAAATACAAAGCTCCTGAGTGAAGGGGACCACAGTAATGTTTGCCACCATTAGCAATGTCTAGTTGACTTTAGACAAGTGCCTGGAATGGACTGACAACTTATAAAAAAAAAAAAAAAAAAGAAAGAAAAAAAGAAAAAGAAAAAGAAAAAGAAAAGCACTCAAACCTTTTGATTAAAAAGGGCAGCCAAGCAGCTGAGAAAGAAGTGTTGGGCCAAAATCTGCTAAACATCTTGCTGTTCTCTCATGTCTACACTATCGTCTCTTTCATCACTTCCCAGCCAGAGGCAGGGGAGACTACAGGAGCCGTGAGCAAAACCCTGACGTCTGAAGGTGGTAAGCAGCCGCTGCAATGGCATGACCAAGTCAGGATCTCAGCTGATACAACCTCAAAAAATGCAAGGGTTCGTAGATGGCTGTATCTTCGATAAGGAAGATGTTGACAAAGTCCTCAGCAGTGCCTAGAAAAGCCTAACTTGTGTGCAGCATCATAAATGCAAAAATACGATCTTCTCGGTGCACGTTCGGGAGATGTCTTCTCCCAAGACACCACCCTGAGAAGGACCTATGTGCACATGTTGTGGCTGCTTTAGGATTTATCTCATAGGCCATGGGAAGAAACAGGAAGCAGCTCTGATTTTATCCTAGTTCCTCTCCAAAAGGCTCTCCTCCATCCTCCCGGGGCAGAGGCAAAGCTAAGTTAAGCTAAAAACTTGAAGTGGCTGGTGAAAATAAGAAAATAAGAGAGACTTGAGCTCCTCTCGTCCTGCCGACAGACCAGCCACACTCCCCAGCCCCTGCTGCTGACGCAAACGGGAAGCAAAGTTTGAACTTGCCCTCCAGACACATCTCAGCAGTGTTGGCGACTTGGGCTGGCGGCCATCGGCAAGGCAGAAAAACCGGAGGGACTTTGGGGCAGCAGGAGATTCAGCTGCCACTAGCGTCCAGCAGATCCAGCTCTGCCCACCAAGGTCACTCGCAGGCTCCCACGCTTCTCCGAGCAGAGCTGGGGTGCTTGGCACAGCACAACCTGTTAGTTCCCTCCACTGAAGGCTTCTCTCCCCTCCTCAAACACTCAAACTTCTCCTATTTCCTTTCCCTTTGGTGCTTCTGTAATGTTTTGGTTGCAGCCAAAGGACCTGGGGGCTCTCACTGCTCCAAGGTCCTCACAGCCAGGGAAGTTTTGTGTCTTCTGACAGGCAGAGTTAGAGCTCCCAAGTCGCCCAGGCAGAATCCCTGTGAACACACCCATGTTATAGAAAAGTTGTCTTCTATAAAGATAGATAAATAAATAAATAAAGTGAGGAAGAAAAAAAAAACTAGGAAAACTTGACCACTTTAATCGTGGGCAAGAAGAGCAGAGCAAGAGCTGCATTCTCTACAAGGCATCCAGTACCACTAATCACTGCCGCTGCCCCAGAGAAAGCAAACAGGAGCAGGGACTAAATAAGATGGACGAAAGCTGCTTCTTTTTTATTTCAAATAATTATTTAAAGCTGCAATGGACTGTGTTTTTAAAATCACACTGTGTGCACTCTACATATTACATGCAGACTGACACAAAGAATTATAAAAACCCAATTGTTTTAGTGTTAGCGAGCTGCAGCAAGACTACTTTTTGCAATTTTGCTGTCCTGGATTTTCTCAGGCTGTAGACAATGCAATAAATGTTCTCTATAAACCAAGATTCTTCTATATTTTAAGAAAGCAGTGGAAATACTTCTGCTGTTCTTACTGTTTTCTAAAACAAAATTTAAATCTACTGCCAAATTTAAGCTGTTTTCCAGCAAGCCTCAGTAATTTGGGATGCTGGAACTCCAAATCAGCAATGCACTTAGGAGTGAACTCAACTTTAAGCATGTGCTTAATTTCCCCTGAAGGTGACTTGAGCATGCTGAAGCACTTTCCTAAAGAGTCATGGTTTGCTGTATCAGGGCATTAAAAAGAATATAAAGTTTTGAAATACAAGTTTAATAGTGACTTATGGTTTCTCTTCTAACTGAAAATGAAAAATTAATATGGATGCAATAGTATTTTTCTTGGTAACTGACATGTTTTTCCAATCCTCTGCATGTTATTGCACTCCATTTTATATAGAAGCATTATTTGTTCAGCTGAACTATTTCCAGTTTATCCTGCATGATTCAGACATTCATTTGATTTTTGGACAATGGTGATTCCTTTTCAAAAATCAGAGAGGATTTATGTTCAGAATACCAGCTATTTATTCTGCAAAAGTGAATTCTTTAAAGGTAGAATTGACCTGAGATTAAAAAAAAAATATATCTATTTTCTTATACCAGCGCTCTCCAACTCCTGCAAGCCAGTGGGGTCACTTCTGAAGCCGCAAGGGCACAGAGGTGGCAGTTCTCAGCTTTACTATCCAGCCAGGCACTAGCAAGCTTTCAAGAAAACCATGGAGAAGGCAGGCTGCTTTCGCCCAGCACCCCAAAACCCATCCGCAGACTCCCTGTACCATGCCCCCTACCCTGGCTTAAGCCTGGGCCACCGCTCGCTGCAGAATTGTTGGAAATGTTAGGCTTTTTATAAAAGCCTCTTGGTGACAATGAAATAGGAACTTAAACACAAGGTCAGCTCTTGCCTTCCAATTTGCAAGACCAACTATAATTAATTTCACTGGGAGACTAAGCGCAGAATTTGGCTTGCGCCCTGTAAAAGTGGGCGTTGCTAAGGCGAGCATACGTTCCCATTTATACCTGGCCGAGAGGAAAAGACTCCAAGAACGGTTTCTTTTCGTTAGATCTCAAAAACGTTCTGAGTTAAAACAGAGCCTTAACATGACTCTAGAATCAGTAATAACTGAAATTATTCCTGCTTGTAATTTTACAGTCATATTCGGCTTTTCTTTTCCCCCATCGTTTTTAAGCCCCCAAAGCAGAGAGAGAGAAACAAGGAACTTAAATACTGAGTTCAAGCACCTACCCGATGGCCTTAAACACACACAGCGCCAAACTGCAGCTTTTTCCCTTCTTCCAAAGCTCCTGCCACTTGCTCATCAGCGTGCGTTTGTTCTGAAGTCTCAAGATATTCAAACACGGGCTTGGTTTTAAAGCGAAGCTCATCCTTTAAAATAGTATATAAATCAAAACCCTCCCCTGATGTCCTCTTTCTTTAGAGTTTGCCAGCGGGATGGTCTGGGTACCTTACAGGACGCACTGACTCTCAAACCCCAACACAGCAGGGGAGCAGTAACCTCAGATACAAGAAAATTCACCATTGGCCAGAGACTCGAGTTATCTAGCTTTTAATCCCTGTGCTGCCACTAACCTCTGAGTCGAGCTGGGAAGCCCTCTTATCCGAGAGCCAGAGGACGTCAGAGCACACTGGGCCCCGGCAGGTGGCCCAAGCGCAAACATCTACATTTCACATCTATTCTCAACTCTGCCACTGTCCCGCTGGAAGAACTACAGTGGGTGACGTTTTTGGCTCAATCCTCACATCTTCAAAATATAAGTAATAATATCGATATCTGCAGAGTGCTGAAATCTATGAATGAGAAGTTCTCCAAAATTGCAAAAAAAATCTACTCTTAAAGGCTCTGTCCCAGTGTTGCTGGCAATAAAGGAATACCTTTCTCCTTATTACTCTTCGATCTCACAGCTGCTTGGACACATCTTACTAAATCAGTTACTATTCTTCCATCAAGTATGGGCTCAGTTCACATCTACCCTCATATGTCTACCTGACAGTGACAAGAGAAAACGATCCACAGGCAGAGATGCTCTCAAAGAGGAACAGATTTCCCTCACACCTAACCTAGAAGGACATTCCCACACTCCTCTGCAAACCTCAGAAACCTCAGAAAGGCAAGTAGTTGCTCAGGCTGCAGCTTGACAGCCACCTTCAACCAGCATCACCAGAATTGAGCCCTCCAGGCACTGCCCTCCACTCCCACCCTCACACCAATGCTCGGAGAGTCCACACGATTAGTGTGACTGAAGAAGGGATCTAATTTAAAAACACCTTCCCCCTCCCCAACTCATTTTTCAGCCTAATCCACTTTGGTTTATCCACAGTAGCCAGCACATGGGGAAGGAGGAGGACGGTGCCCCTTCTTTCCAGCAATGATGCTCAAAGCAACCCATTGCCCCATGTGGTTTCCTGTCTTGGGCTTCCATCCTTTCCCTCCTCCGCTCCTTTTGCATTAATCCAGGAGAACACTTTCAAGTAGAAAGTGATGGCTGGGACTGCCACGGAGAAGTCATGTGATCGCAAAGGGGGTCAACATGGGGACACATGAGGACATGCAAGACAAGACAGTCATTAAAAGGGTTTGGGAATACTTGATTTAGGAGTTTCCATGTGCCACCTGACAGCTTATCACTGCCAGCTTGCCTGCAACAGTGAACAGAGACCAACTTTTCCGCAGCTGCATCACTCCACATGCAGCTCTTAAAAACAGCACTTTGGCAGAGGATGCCTTGTATTTCCCCAGTGATAAGGCACATGTGTCTAACATGTCCTGAGGTTAATTTGCTAATTTTGCTCTTGTTTAGGATTAGCTAGGTTAACAGCAGAAACCCAAAGGAAAATATCAACAATCACGTCTTTCCTGGAGGGGGGCGAGAGGTTGAAAAGACTTCTTTCCTGACATGTGTCTGGTTTTACACTGTTGTTTCTGGCTCTTCAAAGGAAGGAAATTAAATGAACAGCTTCTTTTTTTCATCCTTTTGGATTATCAGAAAGGATAAATGCTGAGCAATGAGGCTGCAGGAGGATGCAAGGGCCTTTCCTCTGGCCACACATTGTCAAAGCTGTTCTTAAATCCAAAAGTCCCTCTCATATAACACCCTGCAGCTGTCGCCATCTACGTACCAGGTTCCCAATAAACGCTCAAGCCACAGATCTCCCCAGCAAGATTACAACACCCTGGATTCTGCAGGTTAGGAACCAAAGCGTGGTAGGATACTCGTTCCGCAGCATCATGCCTGGCTACTAGACTTCAACCCTGCAAGCTGGTCTTCATGGTCTCACCGTCTTCATTGCTGTGCTCAAACACGCCCATTTTCAGGCCCACTGTCCAAACTTAGAAGAGCTTCTGCATCACTCAGCCCTGGGGAAGGGGCAGTCCTCTGCAAACATGCTCTGAGGCTGTGGTCCTGTAGGACAACCAGCTCAAGGCATTAGGAAAGTACTTCTCCCTCTCGCTAAAGCATGTTGACCCCATAATTGAGAGATAGTGGGAAAGCTGCACGTGCACCTTGCACCAGCTCCAGCACAAAGTCTGTCAATGCAAGGCAGTAACAGCACCCGCTACAGACCTTTCCGCAGCAAATATTACAGCTATTGCTGCTGCAAATATTAGCAGCTGCCTGGTCCTGCTCCAAGAAGGTTATAACTTAATTTAGATGCCAAGAAGTCGAGTTCTTGCTGCAAGCCTGCAGTAAGGCTTTTAAAAGGTATAAGATGCAATAAGAAAGTGGAGCAAAGGCACAGGAGGAAAACAGAAAGGTGACGGTTAAAATTCATAGGGAAGCAGGAAATAAAGTTGCTCCCCAAGCCAGAGGTAAAAGGTCTGAGCTACTAAAAGTCATCAGAAACAGCAGGCAGCAACACAGAAGGTACAGGAACAAACCTTCCTTGGACGAGTTCTCCAAGACAAATAAAATGACAGCGGAGATGTTTTCCATTTATAAAACAGATACCTTTGTTGGTAGCCAAGAGAGATACAGACACTGGGGTTTGGCAAAAGCTTCCTAGAAACATAAGGCAACCTTCCTGCTCTCTCCTTTTACTTCGCTCCGTCGTGGTTTCTTCTGTGCTGGCCTCCTTTCTACAATCTTTTCTTGACCTTTCCCTTCCTAAATACGAGCTCTTTGTTCCCCAGTCTGCCATCTCTCCCTGCTTCTCCTTGGCAAATTCTACTGAGAAAACACAACTCCAGTGAGACTGAGCAATTTTATCTATAAATATGTAAGTTATGTAATTGAAAATTAGAAATAGGTTTGTGCTTTTTGTACCCACCGCTGCACCAGGTCCGTTCCTGTAATTTATAATTTTTATAGTCATCAAAACAGGAAAACATTTACAGTTATGCAATAAGAGTGGTTATTAAAAGCAGAAACAGACATCACCTGCTAGAAGAGAATCTGGAACAGCCACGCTGCCTCCATGGCTTAGACAGTTCAATATTACTGCTGCTTCATCCTCTTCCCCCTCACTTCCCACCACGTGCTGAGTCTTTCGCAACTAAATCAGACTCCTTAGGAGAGGGGCTATCCTGATCCTGGGCTTCAGTAACGTGGCCCTGACCTGAGAGTACCTTCAAAACCACTTCCAAAAGGCATCTTCACACGCCAGGCCACCCACCGTCCACCACTGCTGCACCGGGTCTGCAATAACCAAGGCTACGTTCCCCCCAGGCTCTACGAGTGTTTTCTGGTTTATCACCTTCCACGTTCGGAACAGAACCGCTACAGGAGCCAGGCGGAAACACTCATCTCCATTCACCCACCACCTAAGCAAGCTCCCCCAAAACTGCCCTCTCATTTCCCAAATACCGGGGAAGTCGCTGTCTATAACCTCAACTGTACCGAACTCGATTTTTACGCTGAGTGGGACGCCGGCCAGCTCCCCCTGGAACAACAGTTTATAGCAGCTCAACCCTGCCACCAATTAGGAATTTAAAAGCTTAGAGAAGCATTTGGTATTTCTTTATTTAGGAGGCAGCTGCAAGAGGCAAGCATTAACAAACAAAAATGTAACAGAAATAAACAATAAATCGGTGAAATAACCTGATAAAAAGTCAAAAGACTGGCTTCCTGGTTTCCTCTCAGGAGGACCGGAACAAGAACAGAGCCAGAAGAAACACAGCCGGGCAATTTAGAATCAGAGAATCAGTAAGACTGGAAGGGACCTCTGGAGATCATCTAGTCCAACCTCCCTGCTCAGCACGGTCACCTACAGCATGGTAGGCAGGGTTGCATCCAGGCAGGCCTTGAAGATCTCCAGAGAAGGAGACTCCACCACCTCTCGGGGCAACCTGTTCCAGTGCTCCCCATCACTCTCACAGGGAAGAAATTCCCCCTCACGGTCAGGCCGAACTTCCTGTGCTTCCATTTCTGCCCGTTGCCTCTTGTCCTGTCACACGGGACAACTGAAAAGAGTTTGTCCCCGTCCCCTTGACACCCTCCCTGCAGGTACTTGTACACACTGATCAGATCCCCCCTCAGCCTTCTCTTCCCCAGGCTGAAGAGGCCCGGTTCCCGCAGCCTTAGCAGGACGAGGAGGTTTTTAGAAGCCCCAGGAAGGGGATAACTGGAGTGCGAGTCAACAACAGGCGACACCATTTCCCTGTCTCGTGACACCCGCAGGGCAGCCGGTCGGGCGCTGGGGTTCCCTAACCCCCACGGGACCCTGCTGTGACATGGGGGAGAACTGCAAGCCAACACAACATTGGGCATATTAAGAATTGAGATGATCAAGGCATCCCAAAAGCCTGACCCTACTGCAGGATGGGCACACATGTTAACACCGCAAGAGTTAAAGTAACTCTTTTCCCTTCCCAAAACTCAAGGACAGTTCTCCGTGAACCTGGAAGGCTTCGGATTCTGAACAGACGGAAGAACGTTTTTGAACGGGCAATCAAATAGAGCCCAGCCAAAGAACTCAAAACAGCTTTCAGACGGGCGTGCGTACACCCAGCCGCAGGCAGACCGTCTAAACAGAGCGCCACGGGGGCTCACAGCACTTCTGGCAGCCAGGAGGACTGTCCTGCACTTGATTTTGAGAACTTCTGCAGCAGTTACCATGAACAGTACATGCACACCGTTCTTATTCCTGAACGGATAAGTTTGGTATTTCTATACAAACAAGAGCTCAGGGTATTTGCACACTTGTACAATCCAAGAGCATACCAAGGGGCAAAATTACGGGGAACAGGATTTTGAATCCAGGCATGGAAGTTTTGCTTCCAGCTGCGCCTGCCCTGCACTGCGCTCGCTCTCCATGCCTTGCCCCGGTGCTGGCCTGTGGGCAGATCGCAATCTTCGAAACGGTGACCACACACACGCCGTCATTAACGGCCCGTGGTGTCCACCTTAACCACAGAGTACCGTCACAAATCACAAACCTAGCACGAACCACCAGAAACTGAAAATCGGTAACAAATATGATGCAATTATTCTTTGGGACCAGAAGACTAGAGCTTCCTTTTTTCCTTTTTTTTTTCCTTGAGCAGGGTGCAAAAGCTACCCAGGTCCTTCTGTTGTATATGCACTGGTTGGAGAGATCACGTTCTCCAAATAATCAGATGGCTTCCTTCTGGTCTATCTGCAGCCTTGTAAACAAGCTCGTTATGCTAGATCTTGAAAGAAGTAAACAAATATTTGGCATCCGACGCCCCGGCTTTCTTGCACAACTGAAACCAAGGCCATGGCACTGAGTGGCTCGCACTGCCTGCCTCACCAACGGCCTATCAGGCCTTCTGCAAAGAGGTTCAGCAGCGAGGGTGGCACCTGGCACCTCCTGCTCCACCAGTGGGACCCACCTGAGCAAGACACACTGCAACAAGGCGCCCAGGTTCAGACGAAGCAAAAAAGCTTTTGAAATTCGGTTGAGTCTCTGAGAGCTATCTATCAAAATACACTAAGTGCTCATGCCCTGCAGGGTAGGTACTGAGTGGACTCACCTGAGCAGGAAAAAATTGTCTCCTCCCACCTGAACATCTGAAATAGGCCATCTACTCCGTCAATAACTGGGCCAAAATCAAAACATTGCCTCTGTAAAATCACGTATTGCCCATAAATTGCTCCACAGGGTGCCACAGCCCACCCATTCCACTTCTGCAAGGCTTTTTAGGTGAGCAGGTAGTTGGTCTCCAAAAGACATGCCCATATTCTCGCTCATCATCACCAGCTCAGCTGTGCAACCTCCCCAAGCACAAAAGTCAGTTCCCATCACAGGGCCTCAAGCAAATGGGGTTTACTGCAGCCGTGGGGGTGTACTGGGCACAGGGTGCTCCAGCGGCGTTGTCCAACTATCTAGGACAGCTTAACCCCTACGTCTGTTCTCCCCTAGAAGACAGAAACCATTGCCCAGTAGCCCTGTTTCTCTCCAGCTTGCCCCAAATTTGCACAGTTGCTATATCAAAAGCACATGATGCAATGAAAAAAAATGCATAAATAAAAAAGTCTATTAGCTGTTTATTGCTCCTTTGGGGCCCAAAGCTCTTCCCTGGTCCCACCTGACCGCGCTGAGCGCTCACAGGCAAAGCAGCCTCATCCTGCCGCACTCACGTCCCCACAGCCAAGGGGCTGCAGAACTCGGAGCAAAAGTGCCCGCTGTCCGAGCCGGGGAAAGCAGCGGGACACAGCTGAAACTGCAACGCCTGCAAACATCTGACGGCAGCACAAGAGCACGAGGACAAGGCAGCTCCCGTCGCTCCCCATCCTGCCGCTCACTGCCGGCGTCTCCCCTCCGCTCCCAGCACCAGCCCGAGCCCTGACGGCACCGGAGCCCCGCTCCAGCACTCAGTCCAAGGTCCCTGCTCGCTTCCCAGTGCTTCCCCCGTGAGAAAGGCAGCGAGGGAAATCTGCTCGCAACTGCATCTCATTTGAGTCCCCCACGAGCCTCCATGAGGTTCTTTATCTTGTTATTCTAATGCAAACAGACTTCTGTGATTTTTTTCGCATCCAAAATTTCACCATTGCAGTAACCGCAATCCTGGCAGGCTCTCCCCCGCCTGGAAAGGGAACAAACTTTCAAATCATTTATAAATAACCATTTCAAGAACATAGCTTTTCTTCTTTCATCCCACAAAAGGCAGAAATTCTGCTCGGGACCGCAAGCTGTCAACTTCCCAGCAAACCCAAAATCCCACTTAACTCGCCATTGTAAACAGTGTAGTATTGCGCTACCACATCAATAAATAAAATTCTTGAAGGAATTATTCTCGTGTTTGATTCACATTTGTTCTGCATATGCCACTGAGCCCAAGGTATTCATAACGTTACACTCCTAAGAGCCTCAGCTTTCAAAGGACCGCGCGGAAGGCGGGCGAGCAGCCTGCCCGGCCGCTATTGTTTTCGCCTCGGCCCCAGGAGCAGACGGCGCTCCGGCTCCCAAATAAAAGGACGCCGTTTGCTCCCCCTTCCTCGACCTAAGGATAAAAAAAAGGGAGGGGAAAAAAAAAGAAGAAGAAATTAAACATCTCGGAGTGAGTGGCAGGGATCGCGAGGCCCCCGGGCAGCGCTGCGCTATCGGGGCGCTCCCTGGGTGGCCGGCGGACGCGGCCCTCGGTCCTCCAGGCTGCTTCCCGCTTCGGCCCCATGGCACGCTTCCCTCCGGATATCTGGGGTGAAGCTCGCTGTTCTTGCCCTGCCGCTCGGTCCCTGACCGTTTGGTCTTGGCGATCGAAGGAAAGAGGAAGAAGGTGCTTCCCGAGGGCTTTGCGGCCGCTGGTGGCTCTGCCACCGAGCCGTCTCCTGGTTCCTTCCAGAGATGGCTGCAGCTGGGTGGACAGCAGAGCCATCTCCAACAGCTCCTTAGGACTCCAGAACACTTCAGAATTAAAAGGATTTTAAAAATTACCGAGGGAAAGGTGAACTTTGAGAATTTGTGTGAACACCTCGCAACCAAAACCCTCTCGAAGTAGCTTTGCGCCCGCAGGCAGGGGAAAGACCTCCTGTGCAGACACCTACAGGTGGTTCCTCAGACACCTCCAGCAGAGATGCTTCCATAGTCCTAACGCTTCCTGCAGAAAGCAGGAGCCCCAATCCCTCCAAACCGAGGCCCCCAACACATCCCCCAGCCAAGCGGCATTCCCGCACGGACGGGAGGTGGGGGACACACGCGGCATCCTGACAACCACTGAACACCTTCAGAACAACCACCCCCCTAACCACGTGCTTATTATCCACCGTCTTTGCGGCATTGGGTGGCTGTGGCACTGAAGCACTAGCGAATTCCTCAAGACGATTTCGGAAACTAGAGGATTATTCAGCCACCCACGCGCAGTCCAAATTAACTAGTCATGGAAATTCAAGATAATAAATGCCATAATTTTGCCTTTAACTTGGCAATTTTTCCCCCCCTAAAAGTGAGTGTTTCTAATTTATGGAGGGAGAAAGAAGAGGAGGAAAAAAAATAATATACTTTCATTAGTTTATTTTTCCATGGATCTGAACTCCCCGAATATAAGAGATTAGCACATTAATCTAACACACGCACACACACACACACACACACTCCCCCGCAGCCCCAGCTTGCTCCCCGAGCGGCCCCAGGCTCGCGGTCCTGGGACAGATTTACCCACGCGATGCAAACGGTTGCCCCTCACCCTTTGGTAACCCCAGTCTGAGCCTTACAAAGGCTCTTCAAAACCATGCAAACATTCTTTTGCATAACCATGATCCCACACGCTTTTTCCATCTGTACCAAGCTTCTTCACCGCCCAAATGGGAAAGCAGCCGGCCTCTGGTCTTTTCTAAAATCCAGCAAGGGTGAGTTGTACCAGCAAAGATCTCAGAAAAGATACATGAGACATGTCAAAGCAAGGGAATCTGAGAAGCGATGTTAAAACAGCTACTTTGGAAATTAAGCACCACTCTCTGATGAAATTAATAGTTCGAGATAAAAACAAAACAAAAACAAGGAATATGATGAGCATCAGAGCTGCTGGGATGGTTTCTAAAGGATTTTGGTCTTGTGGCTTATGATTTTGGTGGCTAAGCAGTCCTAGGGCCAGCTGAAGTGGCACGGTAACTGCAAAGACCCAATCTGCAGATTCTCTAACATCTAATAAGCCATAAATTTATTTACAGCCTTTTACTTCAGTTAAAACACTTCTGAATACTCTGCCCTCTTCCCGGACATCTCTGTTCACAACATCACTGATCTCCTCCAGCCTGGTCAAAATCAGGTAGAAGTTCTGTGCTGTCTGGAGGGTGTCAAAAAGCCACAGGGCGAACGCACAAGCTTTATTTCCATGAGCTAAAACAAGCTAAACTCATTAAAAAAAAAAAAAAAAAAAAAAAAAAACACTCTTTGCAGTCAGGTTTCTCCAACAGTTACTTGCAGCACATGAAGACCTCAGGTTCAGCTCTCAGATCCACCGTGACCCTCACAACTCTGAGAAAGACATTTCCCTGCTCGTACACGTCTCCTCCCCACATTTTGTCTATTAAGGCAGTATTTCACCTAGAATTACAGGCTCCTTAGACACTCATCACCATCACTCCCTTGTAATTAAGGATTCCCAGATTCTTATTAAATGTGGCTGAATCACATGCACCAGGCACGTAAGTGACTGTGTAGACACAGGAGACCTTTTATGGCTAAATTCATTATTTTGTATTCAGTCCAGGATGACTTGCCACCCCAGATGCACCCCTTGCTTCCCTGCTTACTTGCTCACGTATGCAGCAATTCATTTAGCAGCGACCAAGACCACTCCTCCCCTTGGCACTGCAAGCTGTCTCTGTCTCTGCACTGAACAGCTCCAACTTTGGCTCACAAGGCTTTCCATTCCTAGCCGTCTCCGCTGTGCCCTTAACTTGAAAGAAGCAATGGTTTAAAACAAAATAATTTAAGAAAAAAAAAAGAGAGAGTTTGGTTCAGTCGGAGAAGTCAGTCAAGGGAAGCGTTTCGTCCTGGATCTCTCGTGAAACGGTACATAAGGGATTGATTGCTCAAGTTTGAGAGCTCCTTGGGCCCCTACTCAGATAATCTTTACAGCTTGCTGGACCCACTGAAGTGGTTTCCAACAGCTAAAGCCTCAGATCAGCCTGTCAAACACTGGGACTAGTAAAGTCAGAGCAAAAGAGCAAAAACGCTGCAAGTGTAACTCTGCCCTTCGCAAACGACAGCGTGCACACACCAAATTAATAATACACAGTGGCAGTCGCACGCTCCGCTTTTATGCAACCCTTTCCATAGCAAAGTCCCAACGGCACCATTTCGTTACAGCCATTTCTCCAACAGTTAAACTGCTCCGCAGAACGAGAACTTGTGGCGAAATTGCATTTTCACACTCCAGGCTTCAAAGGCATTCAGAAGCAAAGAACCCAGCAGTCGTGACAACGGCGCACCGACGAACTCAACTTCCTGCAGCCAAGCAGGCAGCAAAAGGAGCTCCTTGTGAGAGGGCATAAAACCTGGAGCCACGCGCACGGAGAGGCCACCGACACCAAACCCGGCACCCGGGCTCAGCGCTCCAACCAGCGAACCTGGAACAAGCTCACGCGGACGGTTCACGGTGCTCGCGTTCACGCTGCTTGCTCCAGAAGCCGTGCGGCTGCGACTGCCCAGCGCTACGCCCGAGCCCAGGTACCAGCGCCCGCACGTTGGGTGCCACTGAGGAGCAACGTCCGTCCTGCTCTCGGCCCAGGCTGGCTCTTGTCCAGCAATGCAGGTGATGGTCACTATGGTCAAGTGGGCGCAGGAAGGATGTTGATGACTGTAACGTCAATTAAAAGTGAACCACGGTAAAAAACAAGGGTTTGGGGAAGGACAGAAAAGAGCACCAAAATATCTAGCATATGCAAAGAGGTTAATCCTACAGATGCACGTGGGACAAAAAAGGAAGAAGAGCATGAAGCTCCTGCAAGCTAAGACGCTTTGCACAAGAGGACAGGACAAGTGAAGGGCAGAGATGCAGGCAAAGATCTATTTTATCTCTTTTCTAGGAGTTTCAAAAGGTGGTTAAGCAAACAGAAAGCTGCTTCGATTGGCATTCGCTCTGCTGCCTCGCTCAGGGGAGAGAGAAACGTGCTGCTCATTTTCAGCATATTACAACTTAACCTGCTCCTTCAAGAAAGGAGATTCTGGCATCGCTGAACCCGGCGCGTACCTTTCGAGCAGGCATTAAACGGACGTCTCCAACACTACAAAGTACTTTCTTCCGAGAAATGCACTTTAAATACCTACTCAAGCACTCCCTGTTGGACGAAAACGTCAGAGGAACTTTGTAAGCTGTATCCCCTGCATACCAGAGAGCAATTTCGACTTACACTTCACATTTGCTTCACTGGTTTGTTCTTTTGTCTGGCAAAGTAATCTTTCAAATGAAGTGCTCAACCCTTTGTCCCTCCGTGCGGCGCAGCAAAAAACCATCTTTCATGCGCTGCTGCAGCACACAATAGGCTTTGTCTGGCTAAACAAAAGAACGTGGACTTCCCTTCAATTGTTTCCAGCTGTTTGATCAAGGTTTTATGGGATCAGGAGTCAACAGCAATCAGCGTCTGGCTACCTGCACAACACGCACTCTGGAAATCTGAGGCTTTGGGTGTGATTGGCAGCTCTAATTATCGCCCCAAAGGGAAACCCACCGCGCACACCCTTAGCGCAGCACCCTCCCTGGACCTTCGTTAGCCTTCTGGATGGGCTTTGAAGCCCTGGAGCCCCTCGCGCTCATCTGCTGTAGGCACCTCCGTTGACTCGCTCTACCGAAGACACGTCGTTCGGGCAAAGCTCCTCGGGCCAAAGGGCTCTTTCTCAGCACGGGGAGAAGCGCCCGAGCACCTCCCGTGGGATGCCCCTTCCCCGCCGAGCCTGCAGCCTCTTCCCAGACAGCATTCCCAGGCCGGGCTCCATCTGCATTAGCATCGGGAACTGCTGCGCTCCCGTGGAGGAGTCAAATTTGTTCAGGCGCAAATCCCGGCCAAGTGGATTCCAGGCGGGCTATTTCTAGAAGGCAAAAAAGGAAACTTTGCTGGCTTATTAGGACCGAGGAAAATCCTGAGTTTCTGGACTCGGAGCGTTAACAGGAGAGGTGAAACGATCCCCCAGTGGGTAGCACAACCCTGGGCCGCGCCATCCCAGCAACGGCTTTATGCTTCTGCAAATTAGCCAAAAAGGATTTCCTCATTTCAAAGTAGTTTTATTTAGGATTCAGCCTGACGCCAAGTTTAGAAATCAACTCTGAAATTCCTCATCTCGCCCTTCCCTACTCCCCCATTTCCTGACCAGACACTGGCCGTCCGAGGGTTCAACTTGTACATAGAGCTGTCAAACTTGCACAAAATTATCCAGAAATCTCAAACTCCAAAAGGAAGGTTATCTCAAACTCCTCCCTCAATTTCAACATTTCATACAATTTAACCTCAGTCCCAGACATACCCCCACACATTGCTTTTCCCCAGCTTTTCTTTTTGTTATACCATAAAGTGGCCACCAGTTAAAAATAATTTTTTTTTCTTTTTTTCTTTTAATGGATTGGAAGTTCCCTGAAACTTGGAAAAGTTTCAGCATTTAGACTCAAGTCTAAAAATGGTAGTAAAGTTGAATACTTCACACTTGGATTATATCAACTTTTAGTGGCAACACATGTATTTCATCCAAGATACCTGCACCATGCAAAGAAATAACGATGGAGAAAAAAATTGAATTTCTGCATGACTCTTTAGACCAGCAGTTGTTATAAGTGTACTAAAGAAAATTCCATCAAAAGTTAACACACATTCATTTACAGATATTATATAGAGATGTAATTTTAATTTATAAACCGTCTTCTTTATTTTGGAGCTAAAAAACGACCATGCAATACTGACAGTTAAGCACTGTCAACTTAAGGACTTGCTTAAGCCCCTACCTAGCTTCCATTACCATTTACTTCATGGAGGCATTACAAGCATGGAAAGTGCTTCAGCTCCTCATCTGCACATCAGAATCCCTTCTAATTTCTGAAGGCCAACTATTCGTCTACAGTAGGTCAGTGAGACAGCAGCAGAGCCTGGGAGAGGATGCTTCAGCAGAGTGCCTTGACCAACAGACTATCCACCCTTTCTGAATACTTGTGTTAATTCTAAAAAAACTAAAAAATTCACTGCCTCTATACTAGCCAAAAAATAATTTTGTCAAATGTGCACTCAGTTTTGCCCATCAAATTATTTCCTGCTTCTCTCTGGTGCCACAAGAACGCTTGGAGAGAAACCCATGCCCACCAGGGGCAAAGGACGCGTTTCCCTCAAAAAAGGATATCCTCCGCACCGACGTGCCATCAGCGTGCACTAAAGCCACACCTGGTCCATAAAGAATCCTTCCTCAGGATTCCTAAATCAAAGAAACCTGGAACAGCATCTGTGCGCCTAAGTAGTGATTAAAAACATTAAATTTATCATCTGTCACTTCCCTTCCAACTCCTCCCCTGTTCCCCAGTGTATAAAGAACCATTAGGCCAAATAGAAACAAAATGTCAAATGTCAGTGAGAAAAATCAAATGCGGAGGTATTCTAGAGCTGGTCTGGTGTAAGGAGCTACTTTCTGCTTTACACCAAATCTGTGCAGTTGAACACCTACAACTCAGCTGCCACCTACCAGACTTTCCTGTATACAAATCTCACCTCCTTGCCAACAGAAGTCATTAAAGAGAGAGCTGCATAGACCCAAAAAGGAAGCGATACTGGATTCACTTTGTCACCTGTAAAAACAGCCTATAAGAGCCACATTACACTAACGTACAGAATAACATCCATTGAACAGAAGGAATCCACGTGGAACAAGGAAGGAAGCGACTGAGCTGTCAATATTAGCAGTTCCTCACTTGTTTCTTGACATAAGCACATGATCAAAGCCCAAATATTCCATGGGATTAGCAAAAACCCAAACAGCACAAGAGCGAAGAGATCCTGCCCAATCCTTCAGGTATGTGCAGCATCAGCACCTGCTTCCAAAAAGCACATCAACACCTCCCTCAAGGTATGGCTCCACAGTCGTGCCTCTCCTAAAGGTGAGACACCCATGTAACACTTGATAAGCCCCAGGGTTTCATTTCTGTAGGCTGAGTGGGGATAACAATTCACCTTCAACCACCATGTGCTTGGAAATCAGATAGAAGGAGCCAGAACATCTACTAGTGCCACGTGCTCCAGCAACGAAGATGACTCGCAGCGACATGGGAATGAGGTGATCAAGAAGTCTTACATCCCAGGGCAAACCTGAGGACCGACAATCGTCACCGGAAGCTCCATCACAGCCTGCGTCTCCAACTTGCCCGTGTGGACCGTAGAAGATTACAGCTGGAGCACCAAAGCCCTGCAGGAGGCTGTAGAGTTTTAGAAGGTGAAGAACCAGATCATTTTTCTAAGGCTTCAGAAATAGTTGGTCTCCTTGAGGCCTGCCCAGGCTGTAAAGCTTGCTCCTTCTCACCCCTATTCCCCCAAAACAGTCCCTCCCAGGCAGTAACTCCAACAGCTCTGCTGTTTATCATTCTGCAGCTACAAGGGCTTCAGCTTCCAACACTGTTGATCCTGAACCTTTCAGACACATTAAACTTGCCTTACGAGGCACAATCGCAGCCACGTCTGCCAACATTTCATTCAGTCTCTCCCTAAAAGCAGCAAAAAGCATCTTCAAATGCCACAGCACTTTGCATCCAAGCTGGCGAGATTTCTGAAATATGGAAGACATTAAAGTATTCACTTTCTCTCAGAAAAGAATGAACATAGACCTATAAACAATGCCTTTAAGGCATTTCAGCAGCTTAATCTACACACGGCCTTTCTTTATTATTATTTTTTAAGTCAATCAGAAATCACTGGGTCCAGGAAGCAGTAAATGACAAGAATTTGGCTTAAAAGAGAGAAAAACAAATAAATACTTAAAAAAACATGGAAGTCACTAGCATTTCCCAAGCTTTGGTGTTTGTGATAAAGACTGCAAGGCTCAGCTGTACACAAGCTGTCCCACCCGTACACAGACTATTGACATTTCATTCCAGTGGCACCACGCAGACCGCCAACCTAGGGGGTCTGTCAACATTTCTATCAACAATAACTGTTCACAGGGGTTTATAAGGCAGAAAAGTTAATTTTCTCCAGCCTGATTGATGCTAAGTACATAAGGTCTCTGTCTAGGAGGAAATTATTAGTATTTAAAAACCACATCACACACAAAGAGGATTTATCAACGGTGCTGGAAGAAGAAAGCATGCAACACCCACAACCTGCAGTTCTGCAGACCATCACAAGGCACCAGTCAGCACACAGGAACCAACCCGCGGGGTCGCAACTCAGGCATAAACACCCAGCGAGCACTGTTTAGCCAGGAGCCAACATGCTCTTTAAAGGAAGACAAATTACTTCAGCCTATTTCAGTGGGCTGCGACAGCAAACTCTTCTTTTGTTTTTATTAAAAAACAGAAAAAACGAAGCACAGCATAAAGTTACCCCTCAAGGAGACTCTAAGGTGGGTGCACATCTTTGCACACCGGTGTAATGTGCTGCTAAAGTGCCAGCTGATACGTGGGCAGCAGCTGCAGCCAACGCGCAATGCAGCTGACAACTTTATTATAGAAAGAGGTTATAAAATTGCCTGCAGTGTGGTGTCCAGTGCCTTGGCCATATTCCCATATAAGCTTCAGAATTAGTCTAAATGCCTTCAGACACCTGGCAATTCTTCCACATCCCACATTTTAGAGGATTCTGTAAAACAGGAGAGTAAGAGCCAGACCTGGGCCACGCGCGCCCACAACAAATCCCATCATCCCTCTGCAGGAGACCAGCTTTTATTGTTGCACACGCGGGAGAGCTGATCCAAGTCTCGCTGTACCAGATAAGCTTGCATTCCAAGACAGTGAGATCAGGCGAGGATCTCCCCGTCTCCGAGGCCCAGTGCACAAAGCTCACGTGACTTCCAGCACAGCCCGCAAACTAAGATGTCCAGAGTTTCTCTCAGAGCATCCTTCATCCATGACCACCACAGCAGACCAGTCACAGCTAGGCCAAGCAGGTCCTCGTGCTTCGTGGAGAGCATGTGTTTCAGCCCAGCAGCACAAGGCAGGAAATTTGTCCTATGTAAAGCTCAAATTCTCAGCACCATGAGGAGCCTTCTAGTTATATCCACATACTTCCTTAGGACCCAAAAACTACTCAGCCTTCAGGCCATTAGAGCCATTAGGGCAACAGCACAAAGACAGTTGCAGTCCCACAAGAGATTCCACCAAAAAGACAGAAAATACAAACTAAAAGCATAACAAAATCTGAGAGAGGGGAAGTATCTGCACCATATGACTCTTGGAAGTATCACAAGAAAGGCCGACTCATCACTTCATAAAATCACAGAATAAGTAAGGTTGGAAGGGACCTCTGGAGATCATCTAGTCCAACCTCCCTGCTCAGCACGGTCACCTACAGCATGGTAGACAGGGTTGCATCCAGGCGGGCCTTTAAGACCTCCAGAGGAGGAGACTCCACAACCTCTCAGGGCACCCTGGACCATTACTCCATCACTCTCACGGGGAAGAAATTCCCCCTCACGGTCAGGCAGAACTTCCTGTGCTTCAATTTCTGCCTGTTGCCTCTTGTCCTGTCACACGGGGCAACTGAAAAGAGTTTGTCCGTGTCCCCCTGACACCCTCCCTTCAGGTACTTGTACACACTGATCAGATCCCCCCTCAGTCTGCTCTTCCCCAGGCTGAAGAGGTCCAGCTCTCTCAGCCATTCCTCATAGGTCAGGTGCTCTGATCAGCCCTCTGATCATCTTCGTAGCCCTACTCTGGACTCTTTCCAGGAGCTCCGTATCTCTCTTGTACTGGGGAGCCCAGAACTGGATGCAGTGCTTGAGATGAGGCCTCAGCAGGGCTGAGTAGGGGGGCAGGATCACCTCCCTCCACCTGCTGGCAACATTCTCCCTAATGCACCCCAGGAGACCATTGGCCTTTCTGGCCACAAGGGCACACAGCTGGCTCATGGTCAACTTGTCATCCACCAGCACTCCCAGGTCCTTCTCTGCAGAGCTGCTCTCCAGCAGGACAGCCCCCAGCTTGTACTGGTGCCTAGGGTTATTTTCTCCTACATGCAAGACTCTGCACTTGCCCTTGTGGAACCTCATGAGGTTCCTCTCTGCCCAAATCTCCAGCCTGTCCAGGTCTCTCTGAATGGCAGCACAGCCCTCAGGTGTGTCAGCCACTCCTCCCAGCTTGGGATCATCAGCAAACTTGCTGAAGAGACACTCTGTGCCCTCATCCAGGTCACTGATGAAAAAGTTGAACAGGATGGGACACAGTACTGAGCCCTGGGGGACACCACTAGCCACAGGCCTCCAACTAGACTCCAAGCCACTGATGATGATCCTCTGAGCTCTGCCTTTCAGCCAGTTCTCAGTCCACCTCATCTGTCCACTCATCTAACCCACACTTCCTGAGCTTGCCTAGAAGGATGTTATGGGAGACAGTGTCAAAAGCCTTGCTGAAGTCAAGGTACACAACATCCTCTGCTCTCCCCTCATCTACCCAGCCAGTCATTCCATCACAGAGGGCTATCAGGTTGGTTAAGCAGGATTTCCCCTTGGTGAATCCATGCTGGCTACTCCTGATCACCTTCTTTTCCTCCGTATGTCTGGAGATGACATCCAGAAGGCGCTGTTCCATCACCTTTCCAGGGATGGAGGTGAGGCTGACCAGCCTATAGTTGCCTGGGTCCTCCTTCTTGCTCTTCTTGAAAACTGGAGTGACATTGGCTTTCTTCCAGTCCTCAGGTACTTCTCCGGTTCTCCAGGACCTTTCAAAGATGATGAAGAGCAGCTTGGCAACAACATCTGCCAGCTCCCTCAGTACCCGTGGGTACATCCCATCCAGGCCCATGGATTTGTGGATGTCTAGCCTGCCCAGAAGGTCTCTAATCCTATTCTCCTCAACCAAGTCTTCCCTTCTCAAGACCTTCTCCCTCACGTCCAGGCTGCAGGATTCCTGGTGGCTGCCCTTAGCAGTGAAGACTGAAGCACAGAAGGCATTCAGTAATTCTGCCTTCTCTGTATTCCTTGTCACCAAGGCACCCACCCCTTTCAGTAGCAGGCCCACATTTTCCCGAGTCCTCCTCTTGCTGCTGATGTATTTGAAGAAGCCCTTCCTGTTGTCCTTAACATCCCTTGCCAGACTCAATTCCAACTGGGCCTTAGCCTTCCTCGCAGCATCTCTACACACTCTGACTGCATTCCTGTAATTCTCCCAAGTAGCCTGTCCCCTCTTCCACAGTCTGTGTACTTTCTTCTTCTGTCCGAATTCGGCCAAGAGCTCCTTGCTCACCCATGCAGGTCTCCTGCCCATTTTGCTGCACTTCCCACAAACTCAGCCCTCATGACACACTATCTGGAATATCTGGAGTATCTGGCCAACTGGAGAGACCACTGCTAACGTGGTCAGGGGCTGGAGCATTTGCTTCAGGGAGTCCGAGAAGCCTGGGCTGGTACAACCGAAGGAGAAGGTTTCAGGGGGGGACCTAACAGTCATCATCTAATAGCTGTGAGAAGGTCAGCAATAAGATGGAGCCAGACCATGCATGATAGGAAAAGGTGGGACAACAGGCATCGCTGACACAAGAGGGGATCTGACTGGGCGTAACAAAAACCTTTTTGCAACAAGAACAGCCAAGCAGTGGAGCAGGCTGCCTAGAGAGGTTTCTCTTCTTGGAGGTTTTCGAGATGGCACAAAGCCCTGAGCAACCTGGTCTGACCTCACAGCTGACCTGCTCTGAGCAGGAAGTTGGACTAGAGTCCTGCCAAGGCCCCATCCAACCTATGCTCTCTGAAGACCATCTTAGTGGAAGATTCATTGCAATAAATGGGACCACAGCATTTTGGAGGTAGAGTTTTGTTTTTCTCCCAGTTGAAAGACCTCTGAAAACAGATGAGCTGAATCATTAAAGCTGGGTTAAAGGCTGCCTCAACCCTCAGGATCTGTAGGCAGCTTCAGACACTCAGATGGAGAATGGATATTTGCCCTTACCTGCATGCCCAGTACAGCTTTGCTTGCAGATGCTTCACTGGGAATTTCATAGCACGTATTTCCGTGCATGTGCACACATGCCCCCCACACAAGCACATACACAAAATTAGATCTGCAGTAGCTGCAAATATAAGCTATCAAAGCTGCAGCTGCAACAACAGCACAGTGCTGTAAAGATACTTCAATAACATCTGATACATTAAATTTTAAAATGTCAGATTTACAGGGCCAACATCCCTATTTAAAAATAAAGCATGCACAGGTGGCTAATAAAACTGGACTTTAACAGCCACACTTGCAAAAGAAATTTATAAGAGTTAGCAAAGCTCATAGCCTTTCAATTGCATGTCAAATATTGGGCTCTCAAGAACTAAACCAGATTTCTTGTAGTCTCTGCCAAGTGCTTCTAGATATTACATGTCTGACATCAGTGAAACTCTAGCAGATACTAAGGGGTTAACATAACCTTCAAGACCAGAGACTTACTAGCTTCAAGGCAATGCCACCAACTCTGAAATAAAACAGAAAACATTTTTGCCAGCTTTGTTACAAATAAAAGCTTATTAAAAACATTTGCATTTGCTGCTAACAGGAACAGCACAAGAAGACATTTAAGAAACATTTGAACTTGTAAATACATAAAATTAATATACAACAAATTTCTTTGATCCAGAGGATATGAATTGCCTTTCCCTACAAATCTGTTCATTAATATTTCAATGATCCACTTATGTCACTACACTTGCCAGGATTTTATAAGGAAAATACTTCAAGTAACAAAAAGCATCTCTAGCTTTTACTCTGCCAATACACTTCTGGAAAGTTCACATATGAGGTTGATGGGGAACAGCAGCAACATGAATCTCTACAGAGATCACATGCGGTGCTTGCTGCTAAGGGGGCCAAAGACCTACTAGTATCACTTAATTTTGCCTCAATACCCCAGACACCAAGATTTTAGAGATCAAGGCATAAAATGAAATGGCTACACAGTTCACCTTGAAACTCATGGAGAGGGGAACCTAACTGAAGCAGCACGAGGCTCAGGTGCAGAAGCAAGTCAATGCAAGGTGGTCAAGAGCCAGCTGCTCAGCCTGTTCACATGACTAGTCTCTGACCTAGCAAAGAGATCTTCGGTGACTTCCGCAAACCTAAGCACGCTCAACAGTACTCTAGAGACCATCTCAAAAATTCCCGTGCTATCGTGCTCAATTACCTTGCATCCAAGTGAGGCAGGGAGGCGACACCGGGCTAGGAAGAAATGCTGGGGTTTGCATATTGCCTGGCACGCAAAACATCAGGAAGAGTCCTTGCACCCAACTGATCACAATCTAGATTGGATCAAAACTGAATATTTGTCTATTTTTCCCCCCTTCCCGCCCCTTGTCTCCTATAGAAGGTTTTGCAATGCTGTAAGAAGGAAGGGGAATGCTGAAGACAAGGTACCATTCAATTAAGTTACCACAGGGTGCACAGACAGTTGATCTGGTCATCTTCTTAGAGTCAACAACAAGCAAACCTGGAGACAAGAGAACACGCACTGCCAGGACAGCAGTGCGTCTGTGAGGCTAGGCAGATGGCGACCACAGCGCTTTCACAGCCGGCTCCCAGCCCTCTCCCGTCACGGGTGCAGCGGAACGAAGTCTGAACCAGAACAACGAAGAAGGAAATCTCACACCGCGCTCTTCCATGCTGCCACGCTTCCATCATAACCAAGTTCACCAAGTTTTCACTATTGAAGAACACAAAATAGCAATTAATATTTTCAGTTTTAAAGAAGGACGGCCTATGAAAACAGATTAGTGGCCCAGAAACTGAGGGGCAGCTGTCGAGGGAGGAGGCCATAGCGTGAGATTCAGGACCCATGTGGGATTCTCACCTTTAGCTGCAGAGTTTGTGCTATAAAAGGTGGACTGGCATTTTTTTGAGCCCATGAGCTCTGAATGGGGCTTGGAGAGCAATATTGCCAACATACTCAAACCTAGGTAGACTACCCATGAACTTATTAACTCTTTCTTTCCTGAATCAACTCAAAATCAAAGATGAGAAGGAAGTCATACCACCAGATGGGAGGCTGGCAAGCAGTGTTTCTGTGACAGCAAGCAGCACTGTATCAAGCAAGGGTGGGAGTCAAGAAAAAGAAACAAAAAATGAGAGAAGTAGGCAGAGGAGACGGAAAAAAAAAAGATAGTAAAAAGTTAAACAAAATTACGTTGGAAAGCAGGAAAATCAACTAGAGAAGGAAACACTACTCAAAAAGAAAAGAAACAGAAGACTGCATGGACATTCACAGAAGAATCAGGCGATACAAAAGATCGCAGGTCCTTGGCTGGCAGGGCAAAATCTAGCAGAAGAGACAATAAAAAATAAATACAGACCCAATTTAAGGTGTCTCAGCAGCTGGGGTGAGCACGCCATCTTACACACCCCCAAAACAGCTGACAAAGTAAAAATCTTTCTTCACTAGAGAACTCACACTCACGGATGTAAACTGGACCTTTCTGAAACCTCCTGCCAGTGTTCTCCTGAAGAAGGATGACCAAGCTGCTCAAAATCACAAAAATGAATGCAGCCAAAGTTGAATCATCAGAACTGTCTGGGGAACGGGCACCAGCAATGCTAACAGTCCCCATTAAACACCAAACACCCTCCTCATTTGCCATTACTGGAAAGTGCTTTTGTTATTGACTGGAAATACTGAAGCCTACCACCAAAGGTGAACAGCTTCAGAACAACTTAGGAAAGCCATTCTAAGCGCAGGAAACCCCTGGAGCAGAGGATGCTCTAAGAAGCAAGGCTCTTTCATTCATTTACTTTTAATGGGCAAAACAAAGAAGAAATCTGGTATAGGAGATGTACATAAATCAGCGTACGAGCAGAAAAAGGCAGCTAAAAAGCCAGTCGGCCACAGTATTGCCTACATACACCAGCACCATCAGGTTCACAGGAACTAACTCACTCGGGCTCTCTCACTAGGAAACTTTTTAAGCAGTATCATGTCCCTGCACATCTTTGTCCCACTTCTTCACATGCAGCAGCGGGTTCTGCTCTGAAATCTGTGCGCGCTTCCCTAGTTATCGCACTGATTTAATCACCTATCTGCTCCACACCCACAGCATGTGCACAAGAAACCCAAGTACGCTCTAGCACACTCCCTTTCATGAGTCTTCCTCTTCCAACAGAATATTTTCTAAGTGTTTGCTACTCCATTCCTTCCTTACAATCGCTTCCTACACCCTTCCTGAAGTTTGCCTAGGGCACAGGCAGTCCTTTCACCCACTCAAAGCACAGAGCTGCACGCTGTAGCTTATAGAGCAACAGGAAAATATTCAGCTAGCCCAATGGGCTTATTGCAAAAAATGCACCAGCCTGCCCCCTCAGCCTTCCGTACCTATTTTTAAGTGTCTTTTTGCAAAACTCAGCATTTAGCAATACTCTGAGATGCCAAAGGTTACCCACGATGTGCTGTTTGCACAGAGAAAGGGATACGTATGACAGCAGGAACAGGTCAAGACTCTCTTTTCCGCACCCCTCAATTCTGCAACTAAGACAGGGTGAAATCTTGATCTAAGTAAATACTTTTATCTCAGTGTCATCATCTCCAAAATAAAATAAAAATTAACTTTTTGTGCATCTCCAAAGAAGCTCCTGCAGCTAGCTATTAAGCACCATCAAGATGCACAGATAATATTTAATATATATCTCAGAGGACATAAACCACTCCAGCACTGAAGATATGTAACCAGAGCACAGCCGGGGCAGACCCGGAGCTCTTTACATCACCCGCTGTCTGCCGTGATTGAGTGCATGTGCTGCCACAATCCTGTGCTGGCACGTAAATCCACTTCTCTCTCACCAGCGGGCCCAGCCACGGTTTGACGGTACCTGCCTTCATTTATTCTCTCGCTTTTTTACATCTGCTCAGTGGAAACACAAAGTTGAAGGACATGACAGGGGAGAAGAGAAAAAGAAAAAAAAAAGACGGGGGGGGAAGCACTATTATTTCCATATGAGTTTGAAAATAAAGAGGCTTTAAATGAAAATACCATATGAGCAGAGGGCTCACATTGGACCTATAAGCACTCGTGTGCGTGCACCACATAGGAAGGACGCCCCAGCAAGGCTTTCCCCCTTCCAGTGCCCGACTCTGCTGAGACGAGCACTCAAGCCCTGCGCTGCAGCGAGACGTTTCTTTGCATGTCATTTGGCAGATGCGGTCGTGGGGCCCTGCCAATTTACCCTGCAGCCCTCCGTTTTAATCAGTATCACATAAAGTTTAACACATGCTTTGAAATGTGCACCAGATTCAAAGCTTCGCCTCAAGGGGGTCCTGCTGAATAACACATACCATCCCGGCCGCTGCTCCTCCAGCAATTATCTTTCAACTCTGGCTGAACCATTAGGACTGTCAACGCCAGCACGCTGCCAACCAGAGGAAAGGTTGTGGGGTCAGAGCTGCAAACAAGCCTCCTCGAGGCTGGAGCGCGCCGAGAACGGTATGGGGTGTTTGTTTATACTGCTGTCTGCTTACCCGGAGAACTCCCAGGGCGCTTGTTTTATGGGTTAGCAGAACTACAAACAGTGTTAAGAGGGACTGAAAGAGGTTAGCAATGAAAAGGAGCATCAGCCTCCACGAGGCCCCCCTGGAAGGCAGAGAGGTCCACACTGTCCGCGCCTCGCAACCAGCGACGTCGCCGAGCACTGGGAACGCCACGCGGGCCCCGAGTCCCTCGTCTCAGACGCCAGGTGCCACCGGCTTTCTCCATCGCCCTGTGGCACCTCAAGCCCTCCCAGCGTTGGTTCTCCTGGCCAACAGGTCGCAGATAACATGTGCCTACTGCACCGGGCTGCTACATGCAAAGTGCTAAGATGCTAAAGACTAAAAATCAGTAACTTTGATTTGGATTTCAGCAGAACTGGAAGGAAAAGGTTCTCCCTGCTGGTACATTCAAAAGCAGGTTTTTCAAGCAGCTCCTATCAGCATCAAAGATGCTACCAAGAAGCTCTGCTCCCAATGGTAATTTTGGAGAAGACGGCGGGGACTCTACCCACGGGCAACCTGCTCATTGCACCATTTCTAATAACCACTTCCTTGCCACATCTGCCAGCTCAAGTCCACCCAGGGCATCAACGCTACGAAGCAGGATCACGGGGCTGCACTTCCCTCGCCTGGCTCCCGATCCCAACGCTCCCGGCCAGCAGCCGCCCTCGAACGCGGCCTCTCCCCACCTTTCTCAGCGCGATGCAATCGCTTCGCTTATTATCTCGCGACGAAAGCAAAGGGCGGCGCTGCCAGAGCAGCTCTACGTTGATCCTCCCGATCCGACCGCAGGCGACGGCAACGAGCCCGCCAAGCGCGTCGGAGTGGCGAGGGCCGAATTCCCTGCTACCCTCCAACCACCTCCCGGCGCAGAGCCGCGCGTCTCTCTGCAGTCGCTTCCGTAGCCCGGGATGTTAAATCACAGCCCGGGAAGGAACAGAGGGCGGCAAAACAGCACTTTCTCCATATTAACGCAATCGCTAAGGCGAGGAATTCCTTCACCGGACAGCGTCAGGCAAAACCTCTGCTGCTGCGGCTTTCCTACCGCAAATTCTCACTGATGGGAAAAGTTACGGTGAGGAGAAAAGCTCAAAGCCAGAACCGGCGGCAAGCCCGGACAAACGGCAGACGCGGCAGCGAGCGCGGGGAAGCTCGCTCTTCAGGGCCCTCTCCAGGCCCCCTCTCGGGGCCGCATCCCCCCGCTCATCCTCCCTGCCCCAGCGGCCGCTCCTCCGCTTAGGGCGAGGGGGAAGCCACACGCCAAAGGCAGCGCCTGGCGGATCGTCCGCTGACATACGGTTGCGAATCCTTCTCAAACGCACCAAGAGCATTAGAATTAGGTCCTCACAAGCTGCTACGGTGAAATGACATCTTTTGGAGCAACCCTTGCCCTACGGACGCTGGAGCCAGGGACACAAGCCGAGGCAAAGCCTCCTCCCGCGCACCACCAAACGCAAGCAGGTTCTCACACGCTCCGTATCCTTTAAATGGTCATTTTCCTCTGACTGTGATAATTAAACTACAATTTTCCTTGGAGCATCCGAGCATACTACAGGTGGTAGTTTCTCTACTCTGTTAAAAAAATGACCTAGGAGATTCTGGTTTTGGTCAGCATCAACTTGTTGGCAGAGGCAGAACCATCCCCAGCCTCTACAAGGCCCATAACGAACAGAGTATACGTCAGTTCAGTTCCATACTTGGCTTTTGGGGAAATATTTCCCTAGATTAAAACACCTGGCAAGGGGAAAGCAAACCATCTCCTCCCCTTCTTTTCAGGCTAGAGGGACTGAAGCAGACACATACTATTACGTCTTTGTTTAGTTCCCTCTACTGCAGGGAGACTTTTTAAGTGCTACATTTTCCGTGCTAAAGCAAGCTCCCAGCAGCAGGCAGATGTCTGGTAGGAACATCACTGCCCCTTGTGAAAAGCTATGGTGAATGGCAGCAAGATGCTCCCAGCAGCAATACCCAATCCTCAGGTTATGGATTCTCCTGAAAAATGCAGATAATTTTTTTTCCCTTCACTTAAACATCTAGAGTTACTATATAAGCACAGCCCTGTGGGATCCAGCCTCAGGAGAACAGGACACGCACGTGACACTTCCCAGCTTCACCCTCTCCCTGTAACTTCAACCAAGAGTTTGTGGACAGCACAGACTGAAAGTCTCCCGAGCCCACAACAGGGAAATGAAAAAGCTACAGGAAAGCAGTATCTCACTTGAGGAAACTGCAAAGCGAGACATCCATCTGCTCTCTTCATTTTTAAGGGCAAAACTGCCCTGAACTCCAACCACCATGAAAACGAGGACAGAGCTCCCCACTTACCGCCAAGCGCTGCACGACGCTTCCAGCTACCCAAAGCTGGATTTTAGATGATCCAACACAAACCGAAAAGTAGCGTCATCATGCAGGGCTAAAGCACCGCATCAGATACGTATTTCAGCATTGCCTTGGCACCACTTCTCCTGCAAAGGGTATTCCTCCCTTACCCAAGGGCGGTTTTGATTTCTGACAAAAATAAACCCTTCTGCTATTATCGGACCCTCCAGGCCTGGTGACAAGTGGCTGGAGGCTCCCAAATTAAATAAAGGCAGTCGTGCCCCTGAGTCCTTCCTTCGGCAGCCGCCCGCGTGGAGCTGCCCACCTCTAGGAGGAGGAGAGGGGGAAGAGGAGCAAAGCTGAGCTCTCCTGGAGTCACCGACAGGCATTTTTACCCACAAACGAAAGCTGTTCCAAATTTGCTGTATATGTGAATTAAAAGAATATGTTGAGAGGCTGAAATGACCTTAACCTGTCAGCAGAACTTTGTATTCAAAAAAAAAAAAAAAAAAGAAAGAAAGAAAATTATAAGAAATCAGAGCTAACAGAAGTCACGGGCTGCTAAAGCACGTCACTTTGCGATTTCTGCATACACCCGTTTGCAATTTGTATAGTCGTGTCATGCAGAGGGCAAGCAACAAGCCCAAGCACTCCAAAGGCCTCTCCCTGAAAACCAAACCATCGTACCCCTGCTACGAAACACACTCCTACTCGCATTTTTCCTCTGGTTAGCAGCCTGCGCTCCAGAACTCCCCACTGAACTGACATTATTTCACCTAACTACTCCCTTTCCCACCCCTCACAAGTTGGTCATGTCCCGTAAGCTTTAAAAGTTCTCCAAAGTTTTGCAGCAGTTCCCTGTCCAACTGGCAATATCGAGCAAGACACACTATCCTTCAAGTGAATAGTAAAAAATGAAGTCTTGCTCACTTGTGGTCCCTAAAATGCTGAAATTAAGACTAAACAGGCAGCGGACATTATGGAGAATTCACATTGGAATTGAGAGATCTTCTGCCTTGAAGATCTGCTCCCAAAATGACAGGTTGACTCTAGTGCTTTGAGCAAAGCGCTAGCACCCATTTGCACAGTGGCATTAATGATTCAACATGTTTGCAAACTGTTTTACATCCTTGGATGCAGCATTGGGAAGGTACGTGAAGACTCAGATGTAAATGTCTCGTTCCAGAGGTGCGCTGGCTCCCAAAACCTCACGGGCTTCTTGACCCTGAATACAGTCAGGCACCGGGCCAGAGTATCCACCAGCTGGAGAAAGTACAGGGAAATGAAACCACCCCATGCACACCATAAGAATCTGTCAGCAAAACCACTCAAGGAACTGAAACCCAAGGGAAAAAAAATCAGTTAATTTAGAAAGTTTATTAGCAGCTATATTACAATAAGCCTGAGACACCGAAACGAGAAGCAAAGAATTTCTCGTCCGAGGCAGCGGCATCCTGATGGGAGCAATTCTCAGCATTTTTCTGAGCAAGCCTCATTGGCACCACCTTTCCCCAAACCGTTCTCCGGTCCAGACCCCCCCGCCGCCTCCACATCCTTTCCCACGCGCGCTCTGCCAAAGCAGGCGCGCCGCCCGCCTCGCGGGTCTGACTCCCGTCCGCGACGTCTCACCTCCAGGGCTGGCGCGTCCGCTGCAGCCCGGCGCACCGGGCAGCGCCTTCCTTTAAACAGCTCTCGGGCTGCATAATTAAAACCAGTAGAAGCAAAAATCAGTGAGAATTATGATGCTGAAACACCTGCAGTCCAGGGTGGATAAAAAAAACAAAGTTTAACAGCACCTCTTTCCCCAGCTGCAGCTTAATAACTGTAGTAGCAACTGCTAATGGCCCAGCAGAACAAGCAAAAGATGGTTACGCCCCAGCCTGGCGCTTCTCTGCTCCGCTAGCCTTTCTCGGCAAGCTTATGTGTTACGACAGTTGGAAGATGAAGGCTTTATTTCAAGAAACATCTCTGGGTTTCCAAGGTTTAAACAGATCTAAAAGGCAGCCACCCAAAAAGTTGGTCTAGCATCTGGTTGCCCTGTAGTTAAACTCTTGATTTTATGATGCAGCCATGTCCACAAAACGCGCTGGATATGCTACTGAGGATAACGCGGTCCCTGTGGCCATTAGTCATACATATGCTGAAACAAAAAAAGGCCCATGATTTAGCAGTTTCATTTTTGAGGTCATAAAAAGAATTCAGAGGAATACCCATTTATTAATAAAGCTCCTATACAGTATAAATTTTAAATGCCGACTTAAAGGCACAGAATTCCTCTTAAACAAACAGAGAAACCTTCCACAAAAAGCCAGGAAACGTTAGAAAAAAAAAAAAATCTTTTACGATAATAAGCACATTTGCACTCAAATTATGCGATGTGGGAAGGAGGAGAGTTAAAGCACAAGGAAGCACAAAGACCTCAAGCGAGGCGTGCTGGGGAACAAGAACACGCTTACGTCTGCAGAAACCCATGGCCGGCTCCCGAGCGCAGCCCGCCGGGCGCCTCCGGCCTGGCCCCGGCGGAAACCTTCGCCCAGACCCCCTTTTTTTGTTTGTTTAGTAGCTGCAAGTTTCCTAGGGCCAAGAAAATAAATCGTCTGGGGGTGTTTCATCTCCCAAACATACCCAGGAATGCACTGGATTCTCCTAAGCACTTGCAGCCTTGAGAAAAGGTATTTGTAACTCGGAGTAGGTCTCTTCAGCTTTTAGATTACAGACTTTTTCCAAAATGTTTTAATCCCATGCAAAAATAGCATCTTTCTACTGTTTTTCTCAAGTCGGTTTGCGCAGCAAACGATGTTGAGGATGAGCGACTCGAAGGCTTCTCCGACACTTATCCATCCCTCCCTTCTGCGCTGCAAACGCCCAGCGGAAGCAGCTGCTGACAACAACACTTCTAGCAAGTCGCTGAAGCTGTTGCAGAACTCGTGCAGGTTTAACAGCGACATCTCCGCTAAACAGCCTGAGCACAGTAACGATTTCTCTGCTACGCCAGAACATCGCCTTTTACCGCTGCTCCATCCACATCATCCATCCAAAAGCTGCAGCTGAGAACATACTCTGCCATCGGATTTTTAATGAAAACAGCCCCAGAATACACATCTCCCTCCTTAATACAGCAATATAACAAAGTAGACAAGTAATAGCATCAAAGATTAAGAAGCTCTTGTTACAGAATTTTACCAGAAAATAAGTTTCGGCTTTACAAACCTGCCCAGAAGGGAGGAAATACTGTCTCCTTATCCTGACTTCTGCTGCGTAAATACTCACCGCATACTCAGCCACCAGCGTGACCCTTATAAAAGGCTCTCCTCCCTGCATTTGAGACCATAAATTTTCCTCGTTTTTATTAAACAACATTATTTTACTTTTTGTGCTTGTTAAAGCAAATCTCTGGAACAAGAGACCCTGTTTAAAACATCTGGAAGTTCAGATCTAAGGGATCCTTTAGCAGGCAGAGCTTTGAAATACGCTTCCCTGGGAGCCAAACACAGGGATCTTCCGAACACTAAGGACTCCAGGTTGGCATTGGCGCAGACAGCCTGCATGGCCGTGGATCCTATGTTTTAACTGAGGCACATGCATGACCTTTGGAGAGCATCAACTTCTGCCAAAGTGCTGCCACGCCGAAGGAGGACGACGTTCCCTGCACAACGCGGTTAAATCTGAGTTACTCTAAAACACACAAAGCAAAAACAACTTCCATATGCACCGTAGAAGATCACATAAAGTTAAAAAACGTCAGAGAGGAGGATAATTAAGAACACTACACAAACGGCATTTTTCAACCTTTTCCCGGGCCAGCGAAAGGCCACCGAGCAGTCCGTGGAGCGGCAGGCGTCACCGCAGCGCTGCGGGGAGCTGCTCCGCTCCCGCGGCTCGGGGCAGCACGCGTGGGTTTGCCTCTAAAACGAAGAGCAGGGAGGGGACAGCGCTTCCCAATCCCGCTGAAATCGCCAGGTGCCACGTCTCTGCTTTCCGCCGCCGTTCCGCGTAACGAGCCTGACGAGCCTCCCCGGGTTTTCGCAGCTCCGCAGGCTCTTGTTAAAGCAACCTGGCACCGGAGAGCCCCAGAGACCGGAGCTCACGCAGCCTCCAGGAGCTAGGTCCACCTTGACTTTAGTGGGACCACGCGTGGTAGAGGATGGGCAGAGACGAGAAGAGGACGTTAGTGAGCAGGAAGATAGTTGCTCTCACTGAACACCATTTCTTTGCTCTCTCAAAAAAAGAAAGAGAGAAGTGGTTGTGACCGCAGTTTCTGTGAGCAGGGTACGCCAGCTCCCAACACTGGCATGTTGGGCACCCCCAGTTTTGTTCATGGTCATCACGGAAAGTAGCAGGCAGCAAAGTCTGCAGCTGAGCTGGCTTTTTCACAAATGCAACCTTTCAATTTAAGCTAAACATTCCTCTAGTTATTTAAACAACAAATACCATGTCATTTACCTTTTCGCACAAAAGAGGTTTAGGAGCTTTTTGCACTGGCATTTAATTCCAACTTGTGTGCAAATTCAGTTTTCAGAACCACATCTCCTTAGCTTTTGCACATTATAACTTAAAGGGTATCCACAAAAATTAGCTGGGAGCATTTTTGTTACAATACCAATGTATTCAAGGTGACTTTTTAAAAGAGGTATTAAAAAAACAGCTAACAGATTTTCAGGACTCATCACCAGTAGGCAGCTTCTGCTCTGCGTTCCTACTGGAAACGCACATTGAGATTCAGTTACGCTTGGAAGAACAAACCATAGCACAGAGCAAACAACACAGAGAAACTCGCAGACCTGAAGCAATCACCACAAATCCAGGGAACTCAAGGTCAGAATTGAATTTAAATCCAGACATACCTAAAATATTGAAGCACACAGCCAGGCACTCAACAGTCTTCCCACGGCCCTTGTAAAGGCACAGCACAACATCCCGGCAGCCACAGCGAACGTCTATTAGCAACTATCAGCCGCAGTCCGAGCGGCTGCAAAAATACCTCCTCCCGCGCTTCTCATCCGCGGGATTTTGTCTTGATAAGGCCAGCTGCGTCGGATCCTGTGCTACACCAAAGCACAGCAAGGCACAGCCCTGGCACCGCGCACAAGCACATATGCTGCAGAGATCTTAGCCAGAGCTAAAAAAGCTTGGGCTAATATGGGCTCTCTCTCCAAGCAGGCAAGAAAGCTAAGCACAAGGCGAGACGCAAAGTCCACTACGCTCCGACCACCGCAAGTCAGGAGCACCAGCTCAGCTCTGGCATCGCGTGTGAAGCCAGAAGTCACTTATGCAGGTTTGAGGCTTAAATTCTTTCAAAGAAGCCGTTGCCTTCCTTACAGAGCTACTGCTAGCGCATGTTCAGAAGTGATTCGTGTTCTTCCGATGGACATCAGAATGGCACTCCTGTCAAAATCGGATTAATATTTCGATTGTGCACTAAATTGCATCGCCGTGCAATTTTTTTTTGCCATGTTTTTGAGAAGGGTTTGCACACACTCACATCAGTGGCTGTATTTTCTGCCACGCTGTAGGAAGACATCCCTACACAGACCTTGCATTATACTGCTCAGAAAGGACACAGACAACACCGGTCACCAAGAAAAGTAAACGTCACCTTAAAAAAAACAACCAGACAAGCCAAAAAAAAAAAAAAAACACACAGCTGAAACATCAACCCATTTCAATTTGTACCGGGAGATCATCACCTATTAAACATCAGCTTTGACAGCACGTCCTACTGAGGCTATTAAAAAAATAAGAGCAAGCTGGTTTGCCTCCATCTATTTGCAAGGCACGCTGAACATTTTGGCTCTCCTGACAAAACTTTATCCGATAATGGCTTTTGGATTGGTTATTCTTGGCCCCCTGTGTGGAAGCATTCGCAGTACTTATGCTGGAGGTTTTGCATGCTGCACCATCTTAAGTGACCTCTTTTGCATGCCTGACATATTTCAGACGTTAAGCTAGATAATAAAACCACATACCGGATATCAGCAAGTGTTAATAAGATGTAATTCATTCCTGGCAAGGCCAGGACTCAGATCTTAAAAAAAAAAAAAAAAAAAAAAAAAAAAAAAAAGAATAAAACACACGCAGGTTCACAGGGCCAAAGTCCAAAACAAGTTCAAATGCACTGAGCTACTCCTGTCTTTTCAAGCGCTGTATAATTAACAGCAATATTTGGAACGGAGCAGATTCCCCTAGAATTGCAGGTAATAAAATTCAGATTTATAAAAGGCGGCAAGGAATCATTGAGAGCTCATCATTTGTACACGGAGAATACAAACTTTTGCAGCACTCTGCAACATCCTTCCAGTTCCTGCGCACGGCCGACCCCAGGAACGTCTCACTTGACTTCACCCCACCGCGGGTTTCCTGTCCAAAAGAGGGGCCAAGGCGCTCCCTGCATCTCTGACTGCCGGCCAGAAACGCAGCAATGGCTCCGAGCACTCCAAGACAGATCATTCTGATTATCACAAAATGAAATTTTCAGCTCTTGTCATCATCGGCCTCAGATTTGTAATGTTACAAAAACATGATTTCCTTTCGCCATTGTATCAACCTCTACTCCATTCCCGCTGGTGAAATCAAACAATTTTAAAAGAATTTATATGATGCTAATTTAAACCGAATGTATTTAGCTGCCAATCGCAGTTCCCTGACTCTCCCAGGCCTTCTGCCAGCGCAGCTCGGCTCCAGAGCGGCTATCTATCACCAGCAGCAGGCTGAGCAAAGACAGCCAACGAGGCAAGAAGGGACGCTGGCAACGCGGGCAGAGGGAGCGCAGCCCTCCGCAACAGCCCAATTCAGTCCATAGTTTATTAGCATCTACGTGGAAGAAAACAAAAACTTTTCCACTTCAGTATTTTTCTATCGAAAACATTCAGACACCCAATCATAGAATCAGGAAGGTTGGAAGGGACCTCTGGAGATCATCTAGTCCAACCTCCCTGCTCAGTACAGTCACCTAGAGCATGGTAGACAGGGTCGCATCCAGGCGGGCCTTGAAGATCTCCAGAGGAGACTCCACAACGTCTCTAGGCAACCTGTTCCAGTGCTCAAGCTCTGATGTACCCATAACAGAGACAATTGCAACATCCAAAATGGCTGTAAATGAGCAGAAGGTGGCAAAGGACCAAGAATTTCTGAAAGTGTGGAAGGCACTCATGGCGCGGGGTGGGAGAGGGAAAGAAGGAATGCAGAGTCCAGCTAAGGTTAGGTCAAAGTAGTCACTGTACCAGTGGTTGAAGCACTATCTAAAGTTGAAGAACAAAAACTGAATTTAAGGGAAGCCCAAAACATTACTAGCTGAAATCAATTCTAAGGGGCAGAGGCTAAGAGCAGAGAAAGTCTAATATCCAAAAAAAGAGAGGGGAAAAAGAACAGACAGGAGAGATGCTACAGAAGAGTAAGGAGAACTCACTCTTCTGAGATTTTGCCGAGATGCATAACCATCTACTGGCTCACACCAAGAGCTCAGATAGGCCACTACTGCAAAACCAAAACCAAAGCAGCCAGCCCCTACTGAACCCTCCAACGCCTCTCACGATGATGCAATTTGGCCAAGGAAGTGGAAGGGTGAGAAATGGCAGGAAAAACACCAAGACAGAACTCATGGTGGAGAAAAAGATCCCAGCAGAAACAAGCGCAACTTCTCTAACTTTGCTAGATGGTAAAGAGCCAGACTTCATTATCAATGAATAATCTTCAGCATGGATTCACCAAGGAGAAATCATGTTTAACCAACCTGATAGCTTTCTGTGATGGAATGACTGGATGAGTACATGAGTAGACAGCAGCAAATATTGTCTACCTTCACTTGAGCAAGGCTTTTGACACTGTCTCCCATAACATCCTCACAGGTAAGCTCAGGAAGCACGAGTTACATGAGTGGACAGTGAGATCGATCAAGAAATGGCTGAAAGGCAGAGCTCAGAGGGTTGTCATCAGTGGCGTGTAGTCTAGTTGGAGGCCTGTGGCTAGAAGAGTTCCCCAGGGCTCAGTACTGAGGCCGGTCATCTTCAACTTTTTCATTAATGACCTGGATGAGGGCACAGAGTGCCTCCTCAACAATTTTGCTGATGATCCCAAGCTGGGAGGAGTGGCTGACACACCCAAGGGCTGTGCTGCCAATCAGAGACCTGGCTAGGCTGGAGAGTTGGGCAGAGAGGAACCTCATGAGGTTCAACAAAAGCAAGTGCAGAGTCCTGCACCTAGGGAGAAATAACCCTAGGCACCAGCACAGGCTGGGGGCTGACCTTGTGGAGAGCAGCTCTGCAGAGAAAGACCTGGGAGTCCTGGTGGATGACAAGTTGACCATGAGCTAGCAGTGTGCCCTTGTGGCTAAGAAGGCCAATGGTCTCCTGGGGTGCATTGGGAAGAGTATTGCCAGCAGGTGGAGGGAGGTGATCCTGCCCCTCTGCTCAGCCCCAGTGAGGCCTCATCTCAAGCACTGCATCCAGTTCTGGGTTCCCCAGTACAAGAGAGAAACAGAGCTACCAGAGAGTCCAGCATAGGGCTACGAAGATGATCAGAGGACTGGAGCATCTCCCCTACTATGAGGAACAGCTGCGAGAGCTGGGCCTCTTCAGCCTGGAGAAGAGAAGACTGAGGGGGGATCTGATCAACATGTGTAAGTACCTGAAGGGAGGGTGTCAAGGGGATGAGGCCGGACTCTTTTCAGTGGTGCCCAGTGACAGGACATGAGGCAATGAGCAGAAACTGAAGCACAGAAAGTTCCGCCTGACTGTGAGGGGGAATTTCTTCCCTGTAAGAGTGACAGAGCACTGGACCAGGTTACCCAGAGAGGTTGTGGAGTCTCCTTCTCTAGAGATGTTCAAAACCCACCTGGATGGGTGCTACATGCTCTGGGTGACCCTGCTTCAGCAGGGAGGTTGGACTAGATGATCTCCAGAGGTCCCTTTGAATTTCAACTATTCCGTGATTAGCTCAAGAGACAGAAAAATCAAGCTGCAGGTATGGTGCAAGCTCTTCCTAGAGAGCAGAAGGAATGGGAGAGAGGGAAAAAACAAACAGAAAGAAGCATTCAAGTGCTTCAAAAGCTCAAAGGGGACAGAAAGTGCAAAGCTACAGAACAGTAGGATCAAAAGACAGGAGCAAGGGAAGCACAGAAATACCTACTGGAGGTGACAAGGGAGGATTTTCTCAGAGTTGGTCTGCCTAAACAGGCATAGAAACATGGCTGAATTTGCACATCTGCATCCTCTCTCTTCCCAAGTTCTCTCTGCAATTTGTGCATGATGCTATTAGGTTTAAATAACCAGTCTCGCCCTCCCAGTGGCATGACAACACAACTGGAAAATAAAACAAGACTACACAACATCTGCATCTTCTTATGTCTCTGTAATTGGTAAATATCCTTAACAGAAAATATAAAGAATTTGTTTAAAAAGCAGCACATTCACTTCATTAATTGAGCATCAAAAGACAAAAAGAAAAGCTTATTCCTTTCAATCCACAGAGCCACAGGAACCAAATAATAATCATTTCAAAAGTTCAGCTGCTATAATAAAAGAAAGAGCTTTTTGTAAACAACCAGTGCTCTAAGGACTGTTGCATCAGGTAAATTCAGAACAGTAACATCCCTAGAAATAAAGACAAAACATAAGGAGGAGGAACCTTGCCAGACATCGCCACCACGCACGTGATGACATCCCCAGTAGGCCCCCAAGATCATGGCCATGTTTTCTGCAGCTTCAGAGAGACTGACTTGATTTAATGTAATAACTAATAGAGGTTAGCAAACATCTTTGTCGAGTCGTAGAACAGCATCTGCTTATAGCTCTATTAATATAAGGGGTTTGTTTGTTTTCTTAAAATATGAGATTGAGAAGACAATAACACAGCAGATATGCTGTAAATAAAATCAATTAATAAAAATCCTCAAGACAGAGCATTTTATAGAAAGAATGGCGTTTGCAAGACAGACAAGTGAACTCGCCCTATACCTCTAAGCCTGGGCGTAACAGCACGATTTTACATTTTGTGAAGGGTTACGGCAAAAGCCCTTCCCATAAATCAACAAGCCCCATCAGTCAATCACTACCAAGGGAAGTGGTTTACTGCTCAAGAGATGCAACATTTCATTACCAGAGAATCTGAATTTCATCGAAATAGCAAAGCTTTCCTTACAGATAGTAAAAGCAATACTCTTCAGCTGTAATATGAAAACCTGTTTTGAAATTCAAAACTAGAATATTAAAAAAAACTTGGAATTGCTTTTTTCTACTTAATACATACATGGATATGTACAATTAATCTGGTTCATCTTTTACAGATATGAACTGCTAGGCAAATATAAAAAACACAACAAAAGTTTTACCTAGTGTTTGAAAATTAGTTCAAGATGAAAAAAATTATGATTAATATGTGTATTTCTATTGCTTTACCCTGAACCTAGTAAATCAACACTGGTGTGTCTAGGTCTCCCAGTTTTCACCATGCACAGAAGCACAAATGCCCCTGCTGCACCAGGTGCAGAACACACACTACGCACCCCAGCGACACATCCCAGCCTCTGGGTACCAGGAATCTACGGCAAAGTACAGGTGGGGGAAAAAGAGGGCAAAAACGTATTATTGCTTTTCAGCAATAAAAAAAATGGAAAATAAACTCTAGTAGCAGCCACAGAACAAAGAATCTTGCTGTTTCACCACGCAACATAGTTACTTCAATATTTAAAATAAGGTTATGTTGAAGTCTTCACTGCCTTCGCGTAGGAAAAGTAGAGCTTAGTTTAGCATCACCGTGATAGGCCTTTCTTTTTCCAAAGAGCAACCCCCACTACCACCCAGCCCGAGTCCCTACCTGTTTCATTGCCGTCTCTCCAATCTTGTCAGAGTGCTTTCGGATGCTCTCCAGGAAATCCTTGAGGTCTGACATGGAAACTTCTTTTATCTCTTCGCGCAGTTTGGGAATATTATCCACCATGATCTTGCAGAAGCGGTAGTGGCTCACCTGGGGCAGGTACGTGTGCTCCAGGTGCTCCAGCGTCTTCAGTGCAGGGTAGTGCCTGGGGAAAGCAAGTGAAGTAGATGCAGTCACTCGAGGTCATGCCTGTCCTGCACCCGCTCAGCGCCATTGGGCCCATCGCCCCGACCTCCCTTCCTAACACATTTCCCAGGTGAGGGGGGTGCAGCGGGTGGGTGTACGTGCACACCAGCACCCTGCAGTCAGACCGCAGGCCACAGACAATGCTACAAGGAAAAGGACCAGTTTCAACTCAGTTTTCCAAACTCAGCCTTAAGCAGAGAGAATTAAATATAAGATACAGTAAGAGAGGTTTGTGGTATGGGAGAGCCTGGTGAAAAGCAACAGCTGAATATAGAAGCTCACAGTCTAACAGATCCACCTGCTTGGGGCAACAGAACTGTGACAGTTTCATCTGACATGTTTGATAGCAGCAGAAGGAAAAATAGTGGTGGTGAGTCATGGGTAAAACAAAGCGTGCTGAAGTCCTCAACTTGTTGTAACACACTGCTTTGCACCTTTCTGATGTCACTTAAAGAAACAAAATTTGTATAAGAGGTGCAAATGTTTGGCCCTACCTTTACCTTCCCTAGTTATCCTTTGCAGATCATGCAGAAGAAGCCTACGCGAAACACAGGAAGTTCTACCCGAATATAAGGAAGAACTTCTTCTCTGCAAGAGTGACCGAGCACTGGACCACGCTGCCCAGAGAGGTTGTGGAGTCTCCTTCTCTGGAGATATTCAAAACGCGCCTGGACGCAATCCTGTGCAACGTTCCCTAGGTGACCCTGCTTGACTGGGGGAGGTTAGATTAGACGATCTCCAGAGGTGCCTTCCAACCTCCTTCCTGGGGAAAGCGGGAGCATGCACATGCACTGTTTGCAGCAACAGGGAGCTGTTCCAAAAGGAAGCCGAGTGCCCGAGGAAACGCAGGGCTCTGGCACTGCCGGAACGGCTTTTGCGAGCAGGTTTTACGCAAGCAGCACATGCCAAGAGACAGCGTGGATCTGATGGAGAAGAAAAAAACGCTATCGGAAAACCACCTAGGAAGTATTAACAGAATCTACAGAAATATGTTCATGACTAACGCCAGGTCACGGTCTCCTCTAGGGTAAACTAATGCAAGTCTAGCTCAGACGACTCCGTCGGGAAACAGATACGGCGTTCTTCAAAGCAACACCAGAGAGAAGGAATAAAGCAGGCAGACAAATCCTGCCTGCGATCACCTGCCAGTTACACCCCGAATCTGGGGGAGAGCTGGAGAAAGCATTTAGTCGTAAGAAACGTATCCCTGAAAAAGCCTGGCACTTGAATCCCCACTCGAAGTTCTTGCCTAAATTCCCACCAGGTCCACAGGGAAGTTATTTTAACCAGAAGATGCCTGGCCTGTTAAGAACACCACAAGTCCAACAGCTTAATCCTGTAACCCGGTCACTGTTTATACTGCAGTGAGGTATGAAAAAGCTATTTGCAATAAAACGCAATCCCCTCTGGAGAGAAACTTAAAGAGAGCACACAAAGCCAGAAATTAAACCAGAGGAATAAACACACTTTGGGGTTTTGTTATATTTTAGGACGTTGTTTGTTGAACTAGAAGAAGCTAAAACGTAGCCTGCAGGGACAGCGCGTGTTCACCGATGGGGTCCCCGACTGCCTGCCGAAAACAAAGCCTAAAACACACCGGGGCAGAGAAAAGTTCAGCCGCGTTCGTGCTCCGGGAGCGCAGAGGCCAGCAACGGCTGCTGGCGAAGGCGCGCCGCCACGGCCCCCCGGCTCTCCGTCCCGCCGGGGCCGTCTCCGCTTTTGCATCTCCTCCGCTCATGCCCAGCGTCTCCTGCCCCGGAGGGTGCCCGAGTTCCTGCCCAGCTCCATCGCTCCAGGGAGCGTTTCTGCAGCGAAGTGGAACCGCTCGCCAAGGGGGGAAAGCGGCGGTTTGATCCGCAGAGTTGATGCAGACCCGGCTTTTTTTCTTTTCGTGGAAATAGCATCCTATCGGATAGGTACTATGGAAGCCTCTCGGCCACAAATGGGATAAAACATTCTCATTTCTTACTGCCTGGAGACTATCGATGTAAAAAGCTCCCGAAGGGCGGGAGAGAGGGATCCCTCCGGAGGCTCGCCGAAGGCGGCAGCCCCTCCAAAGGCACGGCCTTCACACTGGGCTTCAGCTCTCACATCCGCCCGCCAGCAGGATTCATCCCCTGAGCCTGACGGCTCCCACACGGAGCTTTCTCCCTCATGCCTCCCTCTGTCCTCCCAGGGTCTGGCAGAGCTTCTCATCGCTTTCCTGTGAGCGGCCTGGTGCGTCCCAATCATTGGGGCAAAGAGCTCTTTCTGTCTTTAATTACAGACAACAGAAGATGAAACTTCTCTCTCCATCTCCCCTCTCTGCAGGTTGCACAGCCGTTCATCTGGGTTTGGCCGGTGCTTCAATCCCCATTTCCAGCTCAAGTTAGCAGCCACAGGCTCTGTATTTGGCAAATGCCTGCATTCGTTTCACAAACACCATGCAGCAAACAGCACGTAATTCATTTTGTCTGTGACGAAAGAGTTGAGTTTATTCAGCCAAAATGCAAAGTCCATTACCCCAGTGAGACTGGTACTCAAAACCTGAGACTTACACTAGCAACTGACCCCTTGCTGGTTATCATCAGATGATATATAAGTGAGGCCGGGTGCAGACACAAAAATACTGAATATGTTGTGCTGCATCTGGTGAATGAAGACATCAAATCAAGACAAAGGAGGAGGAAAAAAAAAAAAAGCCAAGGATTCGGATTCTTCTTAAATGTGGCTTTCAACTTCTATTTATTTCAAAATGAACCAATCCAAAGGGGTGGAGGGGGGAGGGAAGAAAGATGCAATTCCTAGAACCAGACCCTGGAAACATTATCCAGAAAGAGGGAATCGAATGGCATGCGAATCCCTGTGATCAGCTCCGGCTCCCCACCCCACATCTGTCAGCGGGTAAGCCCCTCGCCGTTCCCCTAGACGGCAGAACACAGTCGGACAAGCTCGGCACTGCCTAATTCTGCGCTCAGACACTCGGAGAAAGGAGCGGAGAGCGCTGTGAACAACGGAAAAGCTCTCGGCAATTTCTCTGGCCAGTCCATCTTGCAGGAGTAACATTCACCTGTTCATCCAAGGCTTCTGGGGACCGAGGACCACAACGAGCAGCGGAGGCAGTGCAAAGATATCCCCATTCAATGAGTTATCGCTCTGTTTGAGCTATCTTTTGTTTGTTCTGCCTTGTTTGCATGACGGATGGCAGGCACAAAACAGGCATCAAATCGGATCGTGCTGCCTGCTTGGCATTCAGCTCGGTCCTGCTGTGTCTTAAGCTAACCTCTTTCCGCCAGCTGCTCTTTGCCCAATTTGCCACCTCCAGAGCTAAAGCACTGCTCCAAACTCCCATGCTGCTTAAACAAATCCTCCCCTAGAAGCGCAGCCATATAAACACCCTGGACCCTGGTTTAATTCTTAAGGAATACAAGAGATACAAAGTAGGAAAAATCTGAGATTTACAGCTCATGATTACTGAGCCAGAGTCCTTCAGCTCAGCTCACTCTTCTGAGCAACACTTAATTCTACCACAAAATAAGTTGTACACCTTCTCATTAGCTTCTCCTACCATCCACACAACATTTTGCAGGCTTTTGGCTTCCATTCATGCTGGATTCTCTCAGAGAATATCAGTTTTTGTATTATGACATTCCTAGGATGAAATTTAGTTAATGCAGACATACTGAAAGCCATGCAATGACTTGGGAAGTCCATCACACCAGTGAGCTTCCAGGGAAAAAAGTGAATATCCATCTTAATTAAAAAGACTAGCACAAAAAGAAATTAGAGGCTGTTGCAATCACAGTTCTACTCTGTACCACAGGAGGTTGAGCTATACGATGAAGATACTGACCAAAAATCAGATAACTTAACTTGGGAAGGCTGATTTCGAAGTCCTAAGTTTTGAGAACTTCTTTGTTTAGTTAAACTAACGCCAAAAGGGTGCTTTCCAATGTTTCCAGCATAAATGTCAGTCTACAAGAAATTTACCTTTTAGATTTCATTTGCTCTCGCAGTTTGCTGTACATCTCCAGGACTGGAAAGACAAGAAAAATACACAAGCATTGAGACAGAAGCATAAGGCAAAGAGATAATTCAGATAATTAAAATAGACAGCTGCGCAAATAAAGAGCAATTTCATATTCCTCACCAGGAAGACACAGCGTCAGCTTATCAACCGTCGCCGAGATATTTCTCTGTTGTAACCGACATTGCTTCAGCTCTTCCATTGCTATTATCAACTTTAGAAAGAAAAAAAAATACAGTAAGAACAGCAAACACAGAGCACAGAAGCTACTTTGCACTTGTCATGAACATCCAAACTGCAGATTGACTACAAAGCCTCCTCTGATAACTGCAGAGCTCACTGACCATTGCAAAGCTTTGCTTAAGTAGGGCAGACAGGCAGCTTCGGGTTGTTTAATCAAGTACCAGAAGCCTTCTCTAGTCTAATTTAAAACAAGCAAGTAGCAAAATCAAAGGCATCAAAATACTAGCCTTGCAGCACGTCCTGTGAATTCCAAAAATTATTTCCCCTTTCCATTTTACTCATCTTTTTCCTACTCCCTCTCCCTTTTCAAGCGTCTCTTTTCTAGTTCTTCTAAAAGACAGGATGTGGCCACTCATTCCCAGAGGAATTCTGACCATCACAAACTAACAATGATTTTTAAATCCTCAGTCTTCAATAGAAAAACCTGTACATCTGGATAAAGGCAAAACGAGGATCAGTCATCACATATAAATGAAAATTCTCTAGTTTCTTTGTTGGAAATGGGCTGTTCAGAGTTTTGTCCTTTAGACTACTGACTTATCTCCACAGTACCACATGTTTTACACTGTTACCAGACTGAGTGTGTAAAGTCCCTCTCAAAATCCCAGGCTCTTCTATTTTTGGAGGTGAATCCTCCACTCCACATCCTCCACAGTGACATAGTGGTATGTTTTGCCACCACCTCCCCGAAGGTTTTTTTTTTTTTTTTTTTTTGGCTTTCGTCTTCATTAGATGCATCAGTCTGAACTGGTCCAACCCAGATATTTTCTTGTTTTTTTGACTGCAGTGCAGCTCTACAGAGGGTAACGGTTGCACATACACTCAGTAACACGATGTCTGGGGGTCTGGGAGGGCAGTTAAGAGGAGAAATGGAAAAGGCACAAGGAGTGGCAGATTTATACGGAATACGGCTCAAGCAACGAGACTCATCAGGAGGAGCTGACAGAGACGGGAGACGAGCCCTCCTCCGGGAGCTCTCATGCATCTCCGTGCCGGTTGCTCGCAAAGCTTCAAGTGCCGGTGCCGTCACTCGGCGCTCGGCTCTGCCGCCCACCTTGAAGTCCCCTCGGTTTATTACTATTCCTTGACGACGAAGGGGCAGAAGAACCTCTTGCTTTCCAGGGTTTGCCTTTCACTAGCTTTTAATCCACAGGCTTTAAAGAAAAGAAAAGTCCCTTCCCAACTCTCGCGCGACTCACATTTCATCCAGAAAGGCAAGTTACAGCAGAGAGAGTTACCAAAGCGTGCAGCAGCAACGCCGCGCACGCTGCCGGCGCGGCGGACGGGTTAGAAGCGCTGCAGCGCGGCGTAACCTGCTAGGAGCCAGCGCTGCCCAGGCGCGAGAAAGCAGACAGCAGGGACGGAAGGGCGAGCGCAGCACTTACTTCTTTTCCTTCGTTCTGCAGTTTTCGGTTGGTGTCCGTCACCTGATTCTGCAGGGGGGGAAAAGAAAGAGCACATCTACGTGTAAATCAGGATAACGTTTCCCACCAGTAAAGGATAAGTAAGCACCACCACTTTGCACGCAGCGCTGTCTCGCACAGCACCAAACACTTCATTAGCTATTGATTGCCATCGCCACTGACACACTAAAGGACGTCAGCAGCAGCCCAGCAAGCACAGAGGGGCTCCGAGAGGGTTTTCTCACTTGTTAGCACAGAAACATGGGAGGCAACAAGAGTCAATGCTGCTGCGTGGCAGCTTCAAAAAGCTGCACTCCCGATGGACCAAATTTTGCAGCAGATGCTCACGGGGATTCTCATCCTAAAAAAAATTATTTTACATCAGCGGCACAGGTAGGATGCAAGTGTCATGGAATGAAATTTGCCCTCTCCAACACCAAATAAATTTATAATTAGCCTTTAAATCCTTAATAGCACAGTAAGAAAAGCAGTTTTCTGCGTGTACTTTACCTAAAATGTTCAAACGTTTCTCTTCGACCTAAGGACACATCTCCTGCGGGATCCCTCCTCCTGGCTCCCAAACCCCTTTATAAAAAATTACGTTTTCTTTGCTAACCTGGCTGCTTGAAGCTTCCACTTTCTGCATCACTTGAACAAACTAAGGCTCAAAATTCACCCATCTCCCACTTTGCAAACCTCTAGCTCCCCTGGGCTAGCAAGATCACAGCAGCTGAGCATTTTATGGCTCCAGGCCTTAGCAGGAAAACATGCAGGAGACCAAAGGAAACTTCTAAACACGTCTGGCTTGAACGCAAGGAGTTTACACGCTGTTTTGACAGCGAGCAGAAAGATGACTCCGGGAATCCTCCTGAATGCTCGTTCAAGATTAGACAGGACAAGGTTTGTAGATGGAGAGAACACCTTTTACGGACCAGCTGGTACAGCCAAAACAAATTAGACCAACACGTCCAGCTTCAAATCTTTAATCAAAGCAAACAGTTATACAGCTAAATCCCACAGAGCAGCACTGATCCAGGCTCAGGTGCCTCTCGTTCCAGCACACTAGTGCTGTATATGTATGTATATGTATGTGTGTATTTTATATACATGTAAAATATATATGTATATATATAATTTTTTTAATATATATGGCATTGCTTCAATGAAGAAAACCATCCAGCCTCACAATTTTCCTTTTATTTTCAATAGCAGACATGCTGCTTATTAGTTTGCCATGATGTAAGAGAAGAGGATTCACCTCCTGATCTCCCCTTACACGATTTCAGTGCAGCATCTGCATCACATCGCTCCCCCTTCTGTGGTAGCTTCAGCTCTGCTGGCTGCTTGCCTCGTGCAAAAACTGCTCATTTCCTCTATGATGTACTGAGATTTTTACGAGCAGGAGCAGAGCATCTCTTCCAAAGATTATTTTATTTTCTTATATCCTGAAAATCCCACGAGGAAAGAGAAATCCGTGTAGGGTAATTTAAAACTGCTCCTAAAATAATGCCAAGGCTGTACTACTCTTCTATTAAAATTACATTATCAATCCCAGCTAAGACGAGAAGTCAGAATATATCCTGCCCTTGCACACTGAGCATTTTAGGGGGGCAAGAGGCGGTGCTGTGTTTTGTTCTTAAGATCCACATCCATACCATGAAAAAAGACGCATGATTATTTATACAGTCTCTGCATAGGCACGCGGAAGCTTTTCGGAGGAGGAGATCTGATAATCCAAGACAGACGCCCAGCAAGGGGGGGGGGACAGACAGCAGGTGGGCACGCGCCAGGAGCGAGGCGGGGAACGGAGCGCGGGCTCGCGGGCTGCTCGAGCTGTCGGTCCGCGTGCCCGAAAGGTGGTACGGAGCCGGGGGGGGACGTCATTCCCCCGCCGCTTCCAGAGGGGAAGGGAGACGGGCGAAGGGCAGCCGAGAGGCTCCGGGGAACGGAGGCGAAGGGCGCCGGTCCTGGCCGCCCCGACTCCGCTCCGCGGCCGAGAGAGGGTCTTTCGAGCCTGCGATTTAGGAGCTTCCCGATCAGGGGCTGCACCCCAAACGCCAGGTTTGTTACCCACCATCGCAGCCGCTCCCCGCTCGCCGATCGAACCCCCGCGGGAAACCGCTGCACGGCCACTGCGGCTTCAGGCCGCCCTGCGGCATCCTGCAGCGGTGAGATCCACGCTGGGCTGTGCGCGGCGAAGGCGAGCGTCCCTTGCCTTTAAGTCAGCTGCCTGGGTTTTGTTAGACCTGCCTTAATCCAAACGCAGAAAGCAGTAAAAACTGCCTCATTTTCTCTCTCCTCCTCCAAACTTAATAGATCTCATGACTCCGAGCACAGAGGCAGCAGGACTGTTGGAAGGGTGGATGAGAACCGCAAGGGTCTTTTCAAAGAAAAACCATTTTATTGCCATTCAGCAGCAGCCAGTGTGAAGTGCTAAACTCAGGCACAAATAATCAGCGGCACAAAGCAGGACACAGCGGCTTTGTGGAAAAGGACACAGCGATCACAGTAAATTGAACTGAAAAATAGCCAGTGCCGCTCTGTTACTAAAAAAGCACTAGTGGGTACAACCTCCCTCATACAACCCTTCTCCACTTCACGGGTGGCTGACTATCTCCCCAGGTCAGGAACCACAGTGTTAAAAACAAGCAACCTCAAAACCTACCAGCTAGAAAGGCTTCAGAGTAGGAAATAAAAATGATGAGAAAGCCTAGAAAGTGCCACCCTCTCGGGTGGATTGTGGCTACTCATCTTGGAGAGGACAAGATTAGTGAAGAACGTTACAACCACCTCTGAACTGTAGAAGGCCACCACAAAAAGAAGAAATAATCTCTCTTCTGTGGCCATGATTGGTAGGAGAAAACTATCAGAGCTAAAAGGTAGGGAAAAAAGGTGAAAAAAATATTTTCAACTATCTAACTTGAATTACCTAGAGCAGAGAGGATAGCAACATGTAAGAAATCACTAACATTAGACCAGGTTGGACAAAAATCCATCAGCAGTGACATGGCCAAAGCAGAACTTGCCTTAGAGAAAGGGATCAGCTAGCTTCTTCTTCGAGTTTGCCACCTGCCCTGATTCTGAGATCCTTTCTCTTCCACACCTTAAACCACACTTTCCGAATGGAACAATCCCAACATATAACCTCTCTTTGTATCTTTTCATTCCTACAATAACCTTTATGAGATGGAGTAGCTACAATGGTACACAGTTGTCAAGATGTTGGGGTACTGGGAATCTGCAGAATGAGAACTGCTCAACATTGCACTCTGCATTTCCTAATAAGGAAGAAAGCCTGTACAGTACAAGACTTGAGAATATTCAAGATATGCAACATTAAAAAAAAAAAAAGCAGCAGCAAGATTTTCCCTTTGAAATCCCATAAGAACTTAAATGAGAAGTGGGCTAGCAAAACTATATAGTTAAAAAAATTAAAAACAAAAAACAAAGAATAAACAAATGCAAAAAAGGTTTTGGTTCAATAAAATATTATGGTTTAAAATCACCTAACTTAAGGGGATGCCCTTCTGAAGGCATGTCATATGTATTTCCAGTTAACTTAATTCTTTGTCAATATGCAGATTATACACCAGTGACCCAGTGTCCTTTGAAAGAAACAAGGTTTGTAGTGCAGAAATTCATTACTGAGGAGCTCACTTCCATGCAAGAAGAGTTCCCAGCTCTGCCCTTAGAAGGCCAACAACAATAGAAAGTTTAAACATAAGAAGTTTAACCAGACAGTTCTGATGAGTTTTCAGTTTGATTTGAGGCCACCTGAGCTACAGCTGCCCTCTTCCCTCCATACTGTAAGGCTGTATTACACGAGGATGGGTGAAGACGATGGGTCTAGCTCGTATTTAGCATGCGCATCCATCAAACAATAAAGCTGGTATTTCTACAAGTGTGGTATTACACAGAATGCCCCAAAACTAGAAGCACATAAGCAAAGATGCGCACTACAGACGCATTACAGAGAGCATTTATTTTATACTTGCATGTACGTTCAAAGACCAGCGCTATTGAGAAAAAGGCCCAGATCAAATACAGAATGAAAAGCTGGAACAAAACCCACACTCATCACTGGACCCATGGATGATTCTCTCGGGAAACCCTTACAAAGAGGATTCAGTATTTTTCAAATAAGCTTCTGTGGATATTTTTCCCATGTGTCGTTTCACAGATTGCACAGTAATGGAAATCAAGAGAGATCCTGGGGGTACAGAGATGGACTTCACAGTGTGCCACCAACAAAGTAGCTGTTTGTAGAATGGGAAACAGCAACAAGCCTTTATAAACAAACAATGTGCAATTCTTGGATAGAAACAATAGCTTAAAAAGAAAAAAAAAAAAGCCAACTCCTTTCATGGTACTTTCAATGGTTTCATCCTGCAATCAGTCACTGGATGAATCCTCCTCTTGGAAAAAGCCATTGCAATACAGTTCCTTCTGATGTCACGAAAGCCCACACAAAGAAGGTGCTCCTGCATGCAAGCGTTGGTCTGTGGGATTGAGACCTGTGTTGGAAACTAGGTATCTGCTTTGAAGTGCCAGAGTTAACTTAGAAAACCAACAGCCAGCACAGCTAAGCTAGAGCTCTTAAAATCTTCCCCAGAAAGTTTGCTTTTCTGACATATTTTCCCCTATTTATGACTCCATTTCCTCTAATTCTCATTGAACAGTCCTCCACGCTTCTAGACTAGCTTCCATAAAGGTCCTTCTCAACAGGTTATGCTCTGTATAGTTAGTAAGATTAGCAGTACTGTTCTCTGGACACAACCCGTACGTCTTTGGGTGCCATGCAATTCAGATCCATTCAATAGGCAACCGGTTTTGTTTTTTTTTTTGTTTTGTTTTTTTTTTTTGCTTGTTTGTTTTTTTTTTGGGGGGGGGGAGGGGCAAGAGGGAAGGGATGGGGTGTTGAGAAGGAGTAGATCAAAGTCACACCTTGCTGTTGAAGTTTGCTGAGAATCCAGTTCAGGAATGGAACAAAAGGCACACAATCTTCCCTTCCAAACTTCTACAGAAAAAAATCAAGAAGGTTCTCCAACCTCTGAAGTTCACTAGTTAAGTCATTGCTGTGCTTTTAAATATGCCCAAAACCATGTAATATTCAGATTTTTAAAGGCATAACATCTAAAAGCTTTAACTGCAAGCCCACCTGGCCCCTACACCTAGGAAAACCTGCAGTCTCTAGTTGCCTCTTCCCAGGATGCTCCCCGATTTCCTTCCCATTGCTTATCTACACTCCAATCCTACAAATGGCTTTTTCTCCATCCTACTGAGCATAATCCATTTTTCAAGAAATAGGGAAATTCCACTTTTCTACACCTTTCTCCTGCCTTTCTACACAGCTTTAAAGGCTACAGTACTTGGAAAACCCATCTCCAGCTCTGATCATTTTACTTCCTAGTTAGGGTAACCAACACTAGAGATGCTACTCGAAGAAACAAGCTATGCTTTTGCTTACAAGCCAGTGTTTCAGTGGTTAGTTATTCCAAACATCCTTATTTACCTTCAACCACTGTTCCTTCTTACTCCAAAAGCACAGTGCCCTGAAGTTCATTTGCTTTTAAGTACTACAATATTACAATTTCACTTGCCAACATTACAGACAGCATTGCACACCAGGATGGGCACTGCAGCAGACACTGCTGTAGCAGCAGATGTGCTTTTGACTTCTTTTTTTTTTTTGCTTAAGAAATCAGTATAAGGTATACCAGGAAAAGCCAGTCTCCTAATGTAGAACAGGCGTAGCCTTAATGTTTCTTGTGCTTCTAATGTACCACAGCATTCCAGTTTGCCAAACTAATTGTTCAACCTCAAATGACTAACCTATTACTATGGGAAGGAAGATTTTTTGTTGCTGTTTAGGTTTAAGATAGAAGGGAAATGCTCTGGACAGAAGATGACATTTGCTTGGTTTCTCTTACCTTCAGTTTTTGCGCTTCACCCCTAACTTTCAGCAGCTCCGTGATGGAATCCACAAAGCCCTGATAATGGAAGTTGCACATTTTTTCAATTTCACGATCATGGTTTCTGATCCGTGCTTCCAATTTTTCCATAAAACGACCGTGTTCCTCTCCATCATAGACAGACCTAAAAGAAGGTACCAGCACACGTCAGGATTCTAGTATCTGCTAATGTTATTACTTAAAGAAATACCAAGAACACAAGCTTTAAAAAGAAAAAAAAAAAAAAACTCCTATGATAAAAGGAGAGCTCTGCTTTTCACTTGCGTATAATTAGGCACCAAACCCAGGTTTGCAAATCTTTCTGTTCCAGCCTTTCTTCTTCTTTTCCACCCATCAGACACCAGTTTTCTTGTCCCTCCAAGATCACACCATAGTCAGCTCAGAGCTAAACCATTTGAAACAAACTCTTCATACTCTTTGATTTTTGATCACTATATGCCACTGTCTGCTGTAAAACAGGGCACCTTTCTGGCACAGTTTGCTGGGTGTTCTTCAGGCTTGAAGGGGAAAGCCTTCTACAGCAGGGTAGCATCTCTATAGCTGCTAAAATCCAGTCTCCTCCTCACCCCCACCTCTGGCAGCGCAGTCAGCCCAACACGCCACCCAGCAGGAGGGAGGTCCCCCAGGACACAATACGGTGCACGTCGCAGGTGCCTCAGGCTTTGGTACAACCAAACAACATTACCGTCCAACCGAGAAAAAAAAAAAAAGACTATCCTCCGTATTTTGTTAAAATCCCCACAACTGGCAAGACAAGCTTAAATTGCCATGTTCAAACAAAGCAGAAGATGCTTTTTGTTCTGCACACGCCAAACACGCACTGACAGGTACTGAAGATGATTTCCAACAGCTCTTGTAAAGCAGCCCAGCACGCAGCTCTCTCGCCTGCAGGAAGACGATTGCTACATAAAGTCAACACATCACGACTGCAAAACAAGGTAATGCTGTTCTGAAAAACAGAATGACGACGTGACACCCAGAAACAGTAGGGGACTGTGCTTGGTTTCCGTTTTTACGGCAATTAGATTTTCTGTGGAGTGTGCCGCTCCCGCTCTTAGACCTGTCTCCACTAAGTTACAGTGTTTTGAGGAGCATTGCTAACTCCTCAACCCGAACTCTCTCTCCAAGCAGCAGTATTAAGTACACAGCAAGACTTATGAAACCTGAGGTCGCATCATTTCAGAAAGTAAGGCTAAGTTAATTATACACTAGACTCCACGCAGCAACTAGAGGTGAAAAATGGGGGACAAGAGAACTGCAACAAGCTACGGGAGTCAACAAAGGATCACTGCTTGCAGCAGTGGCAAACGACGCTTCAGGAGGAACCAGAACTAGAGGAATCCTACCAGGCATCTTAAATCTTCCTGCCCGAGGCACCCACAGGATGTGGCCTTGTGATGTGATCTGTGCCCATGACTCGCTCTGGAAAGCTCCAGATTCTGAATCCACAAAGATCTCTAAAATTATGTACAAAATACCAAGACAGGACCAAAAGCTGAAAGGAAAATGCTGAATTATCATGCTTTAAAAACTTTAACAACTTCAATTATACAATTTCAATAAACCATTCTCAATGAAAAAAAGAAATAGAAATGAAGACGCCAGAATCTTAAGGTCTTTTGAAAACTCAGTGTAAAATAACCCAGTCCTACCTCAACTGTACATAGAGAAGTCTTTGAAGGTTACAACATTGTGTTCTTTAGCATCAACCAACTTCAACCCCTGGACTAAAGGTAGAAAGGGATATAACGTCCTCAAATCATGTGAATGTCACCACAGCGCGATGCTAGTGGGTTTTCCTTCAGCTTAACCAGGCACAGAGATTTGCTGGTAAAACATCGAAATATTAAAGCTAGAGACAGAGTGCCATCTAGCGATGCTCGGCCTACTGCAGCACTTCTCAGCAAACGAGGCCCCACTCTTCTAACAAACTCTTAATTCAAAAATGAAAGCACACATAACCAAATCAAGCTACAGAAGCTGTGCTTTTACTCCACTACAAATTCTAAAGAAAAAAGCAAACAGTAATTATGGGTTCCATCTAAGCATGTTTGCATGAAAGAAAAATATCGCTTGCATTTACAGAAGCATCTAGCAACCAAAAAAACCTCAAAATAACATGTAAATTTTAGGAGAAGTTTCATTTGCAGATGGCTAGACACAAAGTTCCCATGATTTTTATTAGCCTGATTCTACGTTAAAAAAAAAATGAGTTGGTGACAGACAGTAAAAACAACCTGCTGGGATTTTTTTGACCTACATGTCAGCTCTAAGCTCATTTAAAAAAAAAAAAAAAAATCTGTATCATCCTTTTTAGGGCCTCCTGTTCGTGCATGACCCTCCCAGGTAAAACCAGCATCCTTCACACCCACCCTCCCTTTAAAATGCAAGCAAATGGGCAAAGCCCAAGTGCTTTCTGCCTCCACAGAGACGTCCCAGACCAAACTACCAACACCCTCCACAGGCGCAGGATGCCCAGCTCCAGCTCAACAGTGAACTTCACATAACCAGGCTGCGGTGACTGCTGATTCCCAAAAGAAATAAAGCAGGGCTCCATCTGACCACACGGAAAACAAACCATCACCTGGCAGCGCTTCCTAGCATCTCCCAGCCCCAAACCCTACCATCATCATCTTAGGTCCCCAGGCCCCCACTGGAGGTCCACCTTTCTCAGCCATTTCTGTAGCTGTCTGAGCTCCAACATCACTCTCAGAAAAGCATCCCAGTAATTTCAAGTCCTTGAAGTTCACGTACGCCAACTGTCGGTTCCTTCTCAAGACCAGCTCCAGACCTCAGCTGCTCCACTCAGTAGAAAAAATCAAAACAGGGAACAGAGTAAAAGTTTGAGGAACACAGACAACTTTATAGGCGGGCAGGTTTAGCTCAGTTGGTTAGAGCATGGTGCTGCTAATGCCAAGGTCACGGGTTCAATCCCGTACGGGACTTTGCGGAGGGCTGAACCAGACGATCTCCAGACGTCCTTTCCAACCTTACCATTCTATGATTCAACTCCTTCCTCCTTTCCAGGATTACCACATTTGGGGCTTTAGACTTCACACTTCTTACCTACCAAAACTTGGGACAACCCAGTACCTTGCTGTGGATACATATGCATTTTCTCCAGCTACTCCCCCGAATCTCATCTCTTCTCCTTATGCACCTCACTTCTAGTAACAACTTTTCTGGTTGGAGCACCAATTCTAGCCAGGGCTGGATCTCTAGCGCAGCACTACTCAATTGCTGAGTGACTAACGATTTATACGACACTTGGTGAGGCACAAGAAAGAAGTCTCTACAAAAAGAAATCTTCTATGTGATTATTAGTGGAATAAATATACAACAAATCAATAATTAAGTAAGGAAAATAAAAACTAGGTTTTGGCTGCTCATTTTCTTGGTTGTAAAGACAAGGTGTTGTGAGAATGCTACGGAATGACCTAAGAGGGCTTCTTTTTTCATGGATATTAAAAAAAAAAATGGTGGTTATATAGCTTGAGGAAAAACCTCCCTCTTGAAGAAAACCCTATGATTAGAAGTCAGAGGAACAGCGGCCTGGCCTGCGCGCACTGATCCTGCAACTCGGGAGGAGGGTATCGTTTCCGAGATTGACGATTCTGTGCTCACTGACAGATCTCTCTGGTTTATATGCATCTTCTTAAGTACACTCACTAAACAAAACCATTTCAAAGTTACTTTGAAAAGTTCTTGGATTGTACTGTTGAGTTTCACAATTTCTGCACTCATTAAAAATCCACTTTGGTTTTTCAAAAGATCAACTGGAAAAAAAAAAATCTTTCCAGGAAAGTTATAACAGGCCATGTACCAGCAAGACCAGGAGTTCTGGTCTGCAGCTTTGCTTCCATTACCAAAGCTATCCCTCAAAACAGGGCAACTAAACCTGGTCCATACCAAGGGGCCAAGCTCTTAGCAACCAGTAACAAGCAGGACAGACTCCAGGCGCAGAGCGAGATGCTCACTCTTTCCGTTCTCCAAGGGCGACACAGGGAGCCTGAGCTCAGGCCGGGGTGGGACGCGCTGAGCCCTTCGCCCTGCCCACGCATCGCAGAGCCGTGCGGGGATGCTGCTCCTTCCCGCGCACCGGCTGCATCGATGGTCTCGAGACCACCCAAAAACTCACAAAAGTGCGAAGTTTGGGGGGAATGTAACCCAAAACAAGGCTGCAAGAAATCCCAAGCTTAGCGGCAGGTTTCCTCCCCGAAGAGGCAGTGGGGCGGGCTGCACGCGTGCCTGGGGAGCTTGTCTCCTGCCCCTCCGAGCACGGAGGGCTGTGGAACAGCGCACGGAGCACATCGCGGGGACCCAAGGGACTTGCTTGTGTTTTCAATTAATAAGTGGAACAAATTCCTGAGTCTGCTGTGGGCTTCAATCCCTCTCCCACCCCCCTTTAAAACTTCTGTAGTGGTTTTAATCCCTCAGAAACATTTTCTTCTCATTAGGCTACATAAAAGCATTAGCAGTTTGTTTAATCTTATTCTAACTTTTCTAATAAACAAATCAACTACTGAGCAATGCAAAAAAAAAAAACAAAAAAGCAAGAGTGGTGCAACAACTCCATGGAAAAAGGTCAAAGCAAGTTTGCAACAACTCCATGGAAAAAGGTCAAAGCAAGTTTGCAGGACTAATACCTGCTTACTATGTCACAGCGTTCATAACTTCAAGCTTTGGGCTTCACTAGGTTTGTGTGTGTATTAGCAAACTGCACTTTTTAAAAGAAACCCCATTTATTTGGTGTATTACACCTGAAAGTGCTTGAGGTGAAGGGCGTCAAATTTGCCTTTTTAGCTTTAAATTTATTAAAGAGAACTTAATTCCACTCCGATTTCCCATAACACTGACACAGGTTTGTATTTAGGTCACAAACACAGCAGAGCAAGTAGCATTTTTTAAAAAAAAAAGTGCACAACATCTAATTGTAAATATTTTTCGTATTATAGTTCAGAAAGCATTCCCACGTATGTGAATCTGAACTGGAAAAGTGTATCTTGTACAGACACTGTTATCCACAATTGTATTTTCAGCCTGCAAAAAGATCTTTCCAATCACTGTAAAATTCAGCAAAATATTAGCTATATCCCATTATCACTAGGTTCTTGAGCAGAGTACAAGATAGTTTCTGAAAACCACCACTGCTCTTAGACTGTAATTACTTGGAGGATAACGCTGGGTTTAGAGCTGGGGTACGCTGTAAGTGGGAATATCTTGACTTCAGTAAAGCTTGTGACACTGCTAAATTTGGGTATTCGCGTAAGCACTTAAGAAAAAACACTGTACAGATAATTACCATAAACCACATGCATATGCTAGTCAAGAAAAACCATTCTAAAAAAAAAAAAAAAAAAAAAAAAAGAAAAAGAAGTTGCTTGTCAAAGGCTGGGCTCAACCAGAAGGGGCTTTTCAACAGTGGTTCCACATGAATTTGTTCTGGGCCTGGTTTTCCTCAGTGGTTTTATTAACAAATTGGAAGATATAATGCAAGTTGTACTCGAAAAATGCGCTGCTAATACCAAGCCGAGAGGAGTCCCGAGCCTCCCGCAACACGGCATCCCCGCTCAAGACCTCGGGAAACTGGAAACGTGACCACAAGGCAACGGCAAGGAGGTCAGTAAAAGGCAGGCACAAGGGACTGCCCAAAGGAAAGGAGCAGGCAGCAGCGCAAATAAAACGGGATCAGCCGGGAAGCGGCTTTGCAAGCGAGGAGACGGGAGCTTCAGCTCGCCCCGTGTGCGGTACCAGTCACCCGGCGCAGCACCTTACTTCTGGAGCACGCTGGAGGCAACCTGGAGGTGCACAAGAGGCTGGTGCAGATTAAGCTCTTCTCACAGTTACCGTACAAGGCCTGGCCACATAGGCTGGAGCGGAGCGGGATCCGCCAGGCCAGGGCACTCCTCAGCACCGCGCTTGGGAAACGGACCGTCTCCGGCACCAGAGAACAGCTTTGGTCTCACTGGACTGCTTCAGGGCAACAGAAACACACGGTAAACTTGCAGACTAGCGGAATAACCTGAAGACAAGGGAGATATCCTTGCTCTTGGCCAGGAGCACCAACTCCGTGTGATCAAGCGATGCAATTCTGAGCTCCAGCGATGGGGACCTGCCCCACATCTTCCTCGGCAGCGACAGCAGGGCAAGCGCCGGAGATGCCAATACCCTGACAGCAGCAATAGCCCTGTGCTTGGCCCCAAGCGCACACTTGCGCCTTCATCCTCAGCCCAACTGATTCACAGACTGAGCCCCAAATTCCTGAACCAGTTAATTTTTGTGGTTGGATACATATTTACAGATAGCAGGAGAGAGAAAAAGAGAAGGGAAGACGTGGTTCCCGCACAGCACCAGTATTTTTGGTGCAGATTACCCCCTCCTCGAGAACTTTCAAGCTCCCTTCACCACTCTCTGTGAAAACTGGCTTCAAGTTTGCATCAAGTTGATGAAAGATGGCATCAAGCTAAAAGGCACGACAGCTCCTCAGAGAGACCACGGAAAGCCATGGTAATGCCACACCTCGCTCCTCACTCGCAAAGCCCTGCTGGATGAAGGCCATCTCAGGAGCCCATCACAAAGGTGATGGAACCACCCAGCAGATGGCTTTACAGAAAAGCCCTTTCTACCGGACACTACTGCTCTCTTGCTGTATTATCTACTCTATCCACAGCACAAAGAGGAGGAGAAAACGAAGATTTGACAACAAAGAAGAAAGCCACCCTTCCAGTGCATCCAAAATTCAGATCACTGATAACAGAATATAGGTTTTGTAAACTTTAGAGAATTAATAATTTAGTCATTACATCTATAAAAGCAGATTAGCTTACCACAGAAAAATTTTAATGTCTGTACTTGCTGTGTTATTGCTCAAAAGTTTTTTCTTACTAACAAAGTTCATTTTGTTGTCTTATGCATTGTTTAAACAAGTTGATTTTTTTTTGGTGCATTCTTGGCTTTAAGCTCTGGACCCTCCTTTCTGCTGTGAAGCAATATTGTCATAACATCCAACAGAGGCACAACAAATCCTCAAGACATGCATGATGTTAAAAGCGCTACATTATAAAACCACACAAAGCGCATTAAAAAATGACGGCAGGGTGATTGATAACTTCCATGCTCGAAGCATGCTCACCAGTGCCTCTGCAGAACGACTCTGGCAGCGACTCCAGCGAGGGCTCTGCACGAGCATACATGTTTCTCATGCACGCTGCTTAAGACCAAAGTAGCAACTTGATGCCTCCACAGGAGGTGCAGCACAAGACGCAACAGCCCTTGGCGCTGAGCTCCCCACCTGGCAGCTCTGCGTCCCAGCACTGCCAGCTTCGTGCTCCTTTGCTCTCCCCAAAGAGCATGCTTCATTATCAAGGTCAACTCAAGGTCTCACTAGCAGGCAAAAGTTTAACGAGATGGCACAATTAAGTTTTTCGCTGCCAGCTCATTGTGTTGAGAAGATCCTGACTTTCTAGCAGTAGACGGGTTTGCACTCTGCAGCACACAGCTTTGCCAGGGGAAAAAGCTCACTGCCAGTTCCCCCTCCAGTCCCATTTACAGCTTCTGCCTTCTTGCATGAAACCCGCAGACCCTCTCCTGCACCAGTAGCACCCCCAAAACAAGAGAGGCTACTCTGAAAAGTCTCAAAGCTTTTTGTAGTCCCAATCACTTTAATCAAGCCAGATTAACAGCAATCATACAAACAGCTCCAGAAGGAAGGCTTGGAGAACAGTGGCTTCTTGGCAGGCACAGGCATTTCGCTGACCCAGTTTCTTCCACCAGCACAGTCAGAGCTAGAAAGGGCTTTCACTTACAGCCTAATAATTGTTTTCCAAAACTTACATGTATGTATCAGATTAGAAAATGCGTGGGATTCAATTGCCTAAATATGGATGCCAAGTACCCTTTGAGATACACACCTAGGGGATGTCAACCTGAACAGGACCTACAGGAGACCCATCGTTTCCTAGAGAGGCAGCTGGAGGTTGGATAAGATCTCTCAGGTCATCCCAAACGGCACAAGATATCTCTGCCTGTGGAGCTGCATCACTCCTGGCGTGTGTTGATTCAGTTCAAGCAGCTTTGCTCAATGTGAGAAGACTTGCATCAAGAACCCCCAGCAACATGTGCCAACAGCACAGCTATTGTAAAAGACAAGCATTCACAAACCAGCTTGACTTAGTGAAAGTACATGAAAAGGTGGCTTCTCCAAAAAAGGCAAAGTTGGGGATGGAAGACTAGATTTACTGAATTTTACTCAGCTCTTATAGTTCTCTACTTAGATAAATACTCCACCACACACCCAGGAACTATGCAGTAAAAATAAGATATAATAGTGATACACAAGAGTCTCAAAGTGATGATGAGGTTTTAACTAAGCTTTGCAGAAACTTTGTCAAAGAGGTATTTTACATATCACTTCTCAGTTAGGAAAGAAGGTGAAGTGTCTTTAAGGCAAGAGTAGATGTTAGGACCAGCTCTAAGAACTGCACCAAGATCCAAGAGCTGTGGCATATCTGTTGGGGCTTGGACAGCTAAATGAATGACAAGTAGCTGCAAAAAAAATAATAATAAAATAAAAAGTAAGGCAAGCTTGACTAGCCTTGGAGCCACTGAAGGTGTGCTATGCTGGACTCCAATACAACTGACCAACAGACCTCCATAAAGAGTTACTAACCTCGTCTCAAGCCTCTGTTGTTCTAACCAGTTCAGGCTCAAGGTCTGAGACTCCAATGCTGTGTTCCAGGACAACACCACCCCTCTTCTATCCAACAAACCTCAGCTTCATCCCCAAACCACTGCTCACTTCTGAGCTCCAGTGCCGTAACTGGAAGCCCATCCTCTTTCCAACTATGCTGTCTCTGGCAAACTCATCTGGAGGACGCGAGACATAGTAACAGCAACATCCTCAGGGAGGAAGACTGCATTTTCCACAAGTCCAACCTGAACAGCTAAAGTTGTCTGGAAACCACTTAACTAATCTTAACTAATCTTAACACATCTTAACTAATGTTGTACTAATCCCTAAAGTTGAAAGAAATGCTGTATTCGGCCCTGGGTACTAAATGCAGACAGGTTTCACAACGATTTCAAAGAATTCGATTCAACTTTCACTGAAAGCAACAGAAAAATTTCCATTTCCTTCATTTGTACAAGTTCACATCTTTAGTTATAAAGTATCTAAAGCCTTCTTAACTACTTACTTATGACAAAGCACCATTTTTAGACTATAGGTTACTGGAAAAAACGGAGCCATCATAAAGCCACAGCCATCTCTGGGTGGAATATAGGAGCTATTCGGTGCCAGACAAGATTCTGAAGGAAACAAATAATAATTACCCTAATTGAAAATATAAGGGAACAACTTGGTTGTAACATCCCTATTACAAAACAAATTTCTGATGATAAAAGACCATAAGAGGGAGAGCTTGAACAAATTAGCATTCATCCTTGAGAAGAGCCAGGAAATGGAAGGAGCAACCCAAAGCCAGGCAATCCAGAACAGCTACAAACACGAACGCCCCCAACTGAGGCAAACACGGGGAAAACTGGCCACGAGCAGAGCTTTTCACTTCCCTCCTTTTTCCAAGAGCACAATGGAAACAATTCCCCCAAGAACAAAAGCGATGCGTCAGCAGGCCCTACTCTCTCAAGCTCTTTCAAGTTGGAAGGACAGTTGATTTGCACCATGTGTAGGATAGGAATGCTAGCTAGAACCAAACGAGATAAATTTCATCCCATCCAAGCTGGTTAACATTAAGACAGAGATGAATCATCTTTACAATGCTTGTAAACAACACTTTTTTTAAAAAAAAAAAAAAAAAAAAAAAAAAAAAAAAAAAAAGGGAAGAAATCTAATGGTACACCCTAATCACACTTACTTTGCAGGAAGTTTCTGAACATTTAGACCATATGTATACTATTGTTAGGAAAAGTGTCGAAATAAGGGGGCAGGCACTAACCCACAAGAAGCAGCGGATGTAGATTCCAAGCCATCACAAATGTTCTAACCTCGCTCCTGCTGCACCTACGATGGTGCTCCAGCACGTTTAATCCTTTACGACAGGCCACAACTGGGGAGCAGAGGACACATTTAGAGCAACAGAGTAGATGTGCATCATACATGCTATTTATAGAGAGAGACAGAAAACTCAATGAAGTCATCAGCTCCTTGTCTCTGGCGATTCTCGCTCTGGCCTTGAGTGAGTTACCAACTTTTAAAGGCAGAAAACAAATTACCTAAATTCACTAGGACACAGGCTACCATTATATGGACAGTCAGCTGTGAAGGAAACACCAGTATCAGAGCACTGAATTCCAAGTCCTAGAACTATACAACACCGTGAAAAAAAGAATAAAGAACACAGTACAAAAGCAATCACAAAAAACTGAGTGCCGCAGAAAGTGCCTTAAACCTGGCAGGATACTTAGGTCTCTTCATTTAGCTTATTCAGATGGGAAATCAAGAGGCAATTTAATTACTGAATGCAAGTGCATTCATTAAACAATGTACCAGATCCTGAAGAACTGTTAATTCAGGGAAGAGCTTAACAGCACAAAATGATTGCAACCTCAAGCCAGATAAATCCAAAGCAGAGAGGAGGCATACTGTTTCTGTTTGCTTGCTTCCAAACCCACCAGTATGGATGAACATGGAAGTGGTGGAATCACCCACTCCATCAAGTACCTTCCAAGCTGGCCACCGTCCAGGGCAACATACACTAACCAGACACGTTATCTTGCTCAGTATAGGGCCAGAGTGAAAATTTACAGCTTAATACACAGACATGCTGTGCTGTACATGTTCAAGTACATGTTGTCACATCACGGTACGTACAGCCCTCTCCTTACCCTGGCAAAACTACAAGCTAACCCAAACTGGAACAGAGTAGGCACCTCTGCTTAAATATCGTGTAACATGCTGAAGAAAGTCTTGTGCAGCAATGTACCCTAGGGGCCAATACCGGAGCCAATACCACTGAACATCTTCATTCGTGAGCTGGACGATAAGATGGAGCACACCCTCAGCAAGTTTGCAGCTGATACAAAACGGGGAAGAACAGCTGACACCAGAGGGCTGTGCTGCCATTCGGAGGGACCCCAAGAGCCTGGAGAAATGGGCAAGCAGGAACCTCACCAAGTTCAGCAAATGCGAGACCTGCACCTGGAAAGAAATAAGCTACCAGGACAGGTTGAGGCCAAGCAGCTCTGCAGAAAAGCACCTGGGAGTCCCGGTGGACATCAGGTTGAACACAAGCCAGAAACACATCCCCACAGCAAAGACGGCCAACAGCATCCTGGGCTGTGTTAGACAGGCAGTTGCCAGCAGGTTGAAGGAGGGGATCCTCTCCCTCTACTCCGGCAGTGGTGAGGCCGCATCTGGGGTGCTGGGTCCGATCCAGGACCCCACAGCACAAGAGACACACAGGCATATTGGAATGAGTCCAGCAAAGAACCACAAAGCTGATTAAGGGACTGGAGGGCCGGACGTACAAGGAGAGGCTGGGAGAGCTGGGACACTTCAGCCTGAAGGAGAGAAGGCTCAGGGGTACGCTATCAACGTGCATAAATACCTGATGGGGGCAGGCACTAAAGGCGACAGCCAGACTCTTCTCAGTGGTGTCCTGTCACAGGACAAGAGGCAACAGACAAAAACTGAAATACAGGAAAATCCTTAAATACAGGCAAAAGCTCTGTACCTGTGAAGGTGATCAAACACTGGAAGAGGTTGCCCAGAGGGGTTAGAGTGTCTCCATCCCTATAGATACTAAAGAACACACACAACGAGACAAGGGCCTGAGCAACCTGCTCCAGTTGACCCTGCTCCAAGTGTGTCTGCAGGGGGGTGGACCAGATGATCTGCAGAGGTCCCTGCCAATTCACAGTGATTCCCTGACCATTTTCACCAACAGAGACCAGACACTGATGCCAGATCTTGTCTTTCCTTTCTTGCCCTCCCCACCTCCAAAACTACAACAACACCCACCACTTCAGCACTGAAGTGTTAAATTGATGATGAAACCAATCTCAGTTTCAGACAGATCTTTTAGACATTCTTATCCAAGTAGAAATATTTCCAAAGAGAAATAAAGCTGTTACAGTAGATATTACTTCTGAGTATTTACTTTTAAATAAAAACATTTCAAATCAGTCTGGTATCTTAATGGCTATATCTCGACAAGTTTTATAAAATACTGTGAAATGTAAGAGACATGAAGAAAGAACTACCTCTAAATGTCTAGATAAAATAGTTCCCAGAGGAAAGATGCAGCAGCAGGTGATCCAAATTTCAAGTTTTATTCCTTTACTGAATAAATGCCAGGAAAACCCCCTAGGCAGCAATAACCTGAATTACAGGAGTCACACTATCTGTGCCCAGCACCACCTCTGCAATTAAGTCCAACTCCAAAAGGTCATCATCATGAATAATTAGCAAGAGATCCAATAGAAGTGAAGACTAATTAGTTCTGGTAATTTCTCTTTACTCAGAGTAGAATTACCACCTCCTTAGCAACAACACCAATCCTATGATCTGCAATACCTGCAAGAGTGCAATGATGAACAAAACTAGTTTGTTTCTGAGTTCTGTTTTTCATACAAACATCCTTCTCTCATTTCAACATTTAAAAGTAACTAGCTTTCTACAGACTATTAAACAAATCAGCTTTTAGGGACAGGATATTATGGGAATCTAGCAGCACCTTAACCTCATGCAGCACCTCTCAGAGTGGGGTCCTGCTCTTAAGGCTGTTTTACATCTTCCTCTTCTCCCCATACAGAGGAAATTCCAAAAACTCAACAGCAAATTTGGGCCTCAAGTTCACCTTTGCATAAAGCATAGCTCGAGTAAGTCCACTCCCACTAGAGTCAAAGCCTTGTTTCTTACAGACTCCTCTCCCATGGTCGATGGATTTTGGTGTCTCAGAAGGTGCAAGCATCAACAACCCCATCCTGTGGGCAGGATGTTTATACTGTCCAAATGGATCCTCCAGTATGAAGTGAGGCACGAACTTCGGCTTTTTGTCTCTTCTTAAAAAACCATCTGCCTTTAAGAAGTCGTAGGAACTCAAAACCTTTGAAACTCCCACCTCCCTGTCAAATACCTTAAAAACACAGCCAAATCCAAGTACTCAGAGAGGGAGCCCACAAGCACCATGACCAATTTTAGCTTAGGAATTCCATGAGGAAGACAGGCTAAAGGACACATCACCACTATCAAATCATCTTTGCAGTAAGGACAGTAAGAGAAGCACCTGGAGGTGCAGCAGTTCTGGGATGGCAACAGAACTGTTAAAGACTTTTTCACCCCTCTGGGCCCACCTCTTGTGATGGTAAGGAGACAACAGCTTTGTCACACCTTTGGGACTGTCATGAACTTTGGGTTTCCCTCTGTACCTTCACGTGTGCAACTATGATCCCTCACACTGAGCAGGTTATTCCTCCTCCAACCGAGGAGGAAGGAACTAATCTTACCGTTTTTAAATGCTTGGAAGGAACTGCAACAAGGAGCGATGAGATGTGGTTTTGTTTATTCTGGCATATCACTCACTCACTCATGCTTCAACTGCAACAGATTAGTACAACAAAACTCCACAAGACATCCAGATACTGGGAAGCGATTTCACATCTTGTCATTGATAAGCTTTTCGCTAGCAGAAACCTTAATACTGAAAACATGTTTTTCCCTTCAGTATTTCATAACTTACCCAGCCTTTAATTAGTGTAATTATAGCAGCCATGCAATCCTAACACAAGGAGAGAGTTAGCACAGAGCTAGATAACAGACACCCAGGTAGTTCACCTACCAGGGTGCGAGAATTTGATAAAGAACAGCAAAACAAGTCTCTCTCCCAAATGCCGAGCAAACACTGTCCTACAACGTATTTGTTCCAGGAATCGGGCATCCTGCTGGTCTGCCATACAGTTGTATGCAGGAAAGTCAATTATTCAGATTCCCCACCTGCCCCACAAAGACTTGCAGGAGGATTACTTCAAATGACCATCATGATCTACCAGTGGACAAAAGGGCAGGGGGAGAGGGTTTGGTTAATGTTGTTTGAGTGGGTTTTGCAGGCTGGCTTGCCTTTCAAAGGGAGATGGATTCTACCTGGCCTGAGAAAAATCATGTACACACTTCTTTAGCTTATCCAGATTGTCTGGTTACAGACTGATAAATGACTCAGGTGGGAAGGAGGCAGGCAAGTCCTTTAAGCCTGGAAGAGCTTAGCTAGGAGCACAGTCTTCCTGCTATGCTTTCCTCTAGGAGGGAGTCCAAGCAGAGAGCCCACAAGTCAGCCCAAGCTGTAGAGGACTCCTGGAAGAAAGGCTACAGAATCAGCAACCTACAGACAGATGGAAGAGTAATGCAAAAGCAAGCTTTAAGCTCCCTTTCAGACTAACATTTATCAGAAAACACCACAAAGAAACAAATCTCATGCAAGATGTGCTGACAAGAGCTTAATGTAACAGATGCAAGCAGAAGAGCAGCATCAGGCCAAGAACTGGAAAGAACAGACCTCTGTCAACTCCAAAACTGACCTTACTAAAGCCAAACAAACAACAAAGATGGACCAAGGTGCCCAGAAGTCTTCCCAAATACAACAGAATACAGGTTTTTAGAAAGCCTACTAAGAAACGTTTTGTTCCCGAAGTGCAGCAATCCCAGAAAGAGCTTTAGGGCCACGTATTTTAGAATTCAAAACAGTTCTAGATTACAGAGACAGACTCTGACAACAGGAAAGCCAGAGCAAACCAGACTGCCCAGGAAGTTTTGTGAAGTGAGTGCCTCTGGGGCAGAGCTTGGCCAAGATGAGCACCACACGCTCATGCACACTCTCCCCAGAAGCAGCATCTTGCAAGGTTATGACCATACCAATACGCAGTCAAGGTCCCTGCTAAGCAGACTCTGAGTCTGATTTACGGCAAGCTCTAGAAAGCAGATTTTAGTCAAGAGGAAGAGCAAATGCCAGAGAACGTAGTATCACGTGGACGAGGCATGTGGGTTATTTAACGGAAGTCAGAAATTTGGGGTGCTCCTAAGCTTAGGCATTAACAGTTCTCCCACAGGCTTTCTCATCAGCTCACACACAAGCTGCCATCTCTGAGAACTGTGGCTTACAGAGTACGGAGAAGGCGGCTCCTACACATCCTACAGCCCCAGAGGCAGCGGGGATGCTTTCGGGAGAAGCGGGCATGAACAAAAATAAGATAACTGAGAGCCAAACGGACATAGCCCTGATCAAACCAAAAGCTCGACTATCCCAGGCCTGGGCAACCAGACCTTTAAGTGGCACCGCCACCCTGCGTTGCGATGGCTGAACTGCATTGAGGTTCAGCTTCCCCCGAAGCGCAGCGACCGTCAAAGGCGGCGTAAGAGGCTTTTCAGCGTGCAGACTACTAAAGCAAGGCCAGCTTCGTTATCTGGAAGGCCTCGAGTTGAACTCTGCACACAGAGCGCCTGAAGCCAAGCACTTCAAGCTGATGAGCAATCCAGACTCCAACTGCAGCAGATTTCCTAAGAGTTTAAGCCAGATGCAGAATCATCAAGAGGAAAGTTTGCTCCAGACAACTGAAACCTGAACAGCAGAGTTACCAAAAGCAATTTGGAAATAGCGTATCGTCTCCTTGTTGAATAAACTCAGATCACCATTTCACAAAACCTCTCTGTACTGAAAACGAGGACAGCAGCCTATAAACGTTCGTTCTTGGTTTTAAAGGCACTTCCAAAGTGTGCATTCTACAGTATTCTTGGAAGTATTACATTACAAAGGATATATCAAAACATTTGCATTTATTTTGGGATCAGCAGAATACTACTTAAGTCATGCATATGTTAAAACAAGTTAAACCAACTGCATACCCTTAAACGCTATCACTCATCAGAAGCTACCGAAACACCTTACAAACATCAATCTGTCTCAATTTCCCTTCGAAGGGAAGCACCAGTCAACACAGGCACAGAAGAATTAAGTGAGATGCCCACGGCCACACGATAAGCTGGTGGTTACGCCAGGAATCAGTGCTGCTGACCTGCAGGCCTTTCCCCAGCAGCAAGGAGAAGCCAGGGGAGCTCAACATCACCACAGCGAGCTACCAAAAATTTCAGACCATGATCCAGACCTCCTCCCACCTGCCTCCAAAGCACAGATACTCCACAGTCACTTATCCCAGCCTCCAAAGAAAGACAGGGAAAAAACATCAGCATTTAGCTGATCACCCATAGGTGAAGCCTGCCGGTGCTAACACGAGAAGGTTATCCCAGAGTGCTTCTGCTGCACAGCGCCCAATACCTGCTTCTCTCCCCGCAACCTCAGCTCCCCAAAACAGCCTCCAGCCGGCACAGAAGCAGGAACAGGCTGTGCTCGTACTCATTTCCTGGAAAGCGGTGATTTGATAACAAGCACAAGCAGCCCATGCAGATTTGCTAGCTGAAATGGGTTTCAGCTGCCGTCCGTTTGGGTGAAGGTGCAAGTGCCCCGGGCACAAAGCTGGGCTGCGCTAGAAAAGCCACCAGGGACACCAGGCGCAAACCAGGGGATGCAGCGGCGCAGCAGGCTCTGCCCGCGTCGTTCAAAGCGTTTCATCCTTCGTTATTCCCTTGTTTGCTCCTTCCAGCAATTGTTTCCAGCAGCTGGGAAATTCCGCCACGCTCCCGGCAGCAGGAGCTACACGCGCTCGTCCACCACCAGCCCGCTCCACCTGACAACCGTCCCTGGAGAGCCGAGTCACATTCACACCCTCCTCCTCCTCCCCATCTTCCCAACACTGACCCTTTTCAAATAATCACACTAATGACAACTCATTTAGGCAAATCTAAAGTTGGGGCTTTTTCTTAACTAGAAAAAGATCATTACATACAAACGGAACTTGTAATTTTAACCGAGAGTTTTTAGGAGAAAGAAACCAATCAAGTCTGCTGCTTTATAACACTTCATATTAAGATGTAACATCTTAATTTCTGGAAATATTGCAATGGTAACAAGACAGCACAGCAAAAACAGGGAAAACCTGAGAATTTGCAAGTAAAAACTGCAAAGGTAGGTCTTGAAGTGAGATGTCTGTCCCTCGTGGTTTACAGAAGTGCCAAGGACCCTGCTCTATCGCTGCAAATAACTGAAAAATTATTTGTTAACAAGTGAGCTATGAAGAGAGGGAAAAAATAAGATAAAATAAAAAAAACACAACAAAAAAACCCTACAGCAGCAATCCTGCATAGCTGCCAGGGAAGGGAGCTCTCGGTCGCGCGCACAGGAACAGGCCGTCTCCGCTGGCTTGGAGAGAACTAACATTTGTTCTGAATTCGTTTTATGAAATCACAACGAGAAGTGAAGTATGTGCTTGTTTAGGCTGCAGATTGGGCCAAGCACACATTTTATCCTAAAGATAGTTTCATTCACAAAAACCGAAGTGCTTTCAAAGCCCAGCAAGTCTTAAGCATCCCTTGACTCATGTGCAGAAAGGCCTTAAGGCTACTTTTGCCTACCCATGCGGGGGGAAAACGATGCGCTCAACCGCAGCGGAGCAAAGCGAACACAACCTCGGCTTGTAGATGCTGCTGGAGGTCTCTAGATGTCAGGACATAACACACACTAAGAAGTGGGATGCCTAAGACTAGTCTGTACTCGAACAGGGCCACCAAGTCCACAACACGACAACATTTTAAGGAAGAATGCAATTGCTATCAATTACGTGTGTTGTTTTTTTATACAGCAGGCCCTCACACAGCTTTGGTAAGACACCTTTCAACAGCTTGGTGAGGCAGATGAGCACACATCTAATTCTGACAAGACTGAAAGTGAGGCAAGATACCACCTCACCATGCCTAGCCCACAGAGAGAGCTGGTTTGGGAATGCGAATACACACAGCAGTTCCCAATTTCCATTTCCTTTACCTGAATTCGCTAGGCCACGATTTCCAAAACCACCCTGGGTGGACATTATACCTTCTAGCAGTACCAAGAGCAGCTTCTACATTGCGATCCTTCTCCAGTCTTGTCCAAACATCATACAGTAAAAATATGAGGGAAATAAAAAATGGGAAAAAAAAAAAGGACAAAAACAGCCTGCCATAGCATTTCACACCACCTCACCCATCCAGCCTCTTCCCTGGCCACCTCCGCTCCCTCCACAGGGGTCCTGAGGGCCAGCTGAGCCCCGAGAGCAGCACCCTGCTTCCCAAAGGGCTGGATCTCAGAGATGATGGAGGTGGTGTCCCAAAGGAGAGGGGACGCTGCACCTTCCCTGTGGCAGCTATAAAGACAGCTCAAGGCAGAACGAGCTCCAGGGACTGCAGGATGGGAAAGACAAGTCCAAACGTGGCTGGAAGCACAGGGCAGCCAGACCTAGAAGGGGATGGAGTGAATTTTCCCAGGGAGGTTGGAAGCATTTGCTTCCATTTCTTATTGCTCTGTTTACTCTTATTACTCCAAAGTAAAGAGCGGAAAGAAAGAAACGAGGTTTTATAAATACATTTGAATCTGCAGTACCTGGATGATGAAAAGGAACTACCCAGTTTTCCCCATGGCATCAAAGCCCTCTTTGTGGTCCTGCAATAACCAGAAGAGCAACCAAAGCAAGATCATCAATGGTTTGGCAGTGCCAAGGCAGGGAGAACAGGCAGCAAACAGTACAGAAATAGAGTGATACCACCAGGGAAGGGTCCAGAGAGAGCCCCAAAACAACAGCAAAACAAAAAATGAAAAAGGGAGGAAAAAAAAAAAAAAAACAAACATATCTGACTTTCCTGCTGCAGGGAGGAAGAGCTGCAGTTCTAGGCATTTCTGAACTCCTTTCAGATATCCCAAAGTAACAGACAACCAAAGCAGTAGCCAAATAAAATGCATTACTACCCAAGGCAAACTCCCATCTGAAAGCACATTTGACATGCTGAACGGAGCACTCCAACCTTTGTTTCTTAAATTGGCAAGAAAATCTTTCCCGTCTCTCCAATTTGCCGGTGAAACCATCCATTAAGGTATTGCCTTTACTCATCCCTGGAAAAAATGTGCCCTTTGCAATAGAAACAAAGTTCTTCAGGGACCTAAAAAACCCAGTAGTGATTTTGAGATCTACTATATATAATTGTGTATCTACTGAATATCTACTGTCTTGGAGTAACAGCTGGGTTGGGGATCACATGCACCTTTTGATTAACACAAAACAAGTACTGAGGAAAGCTTTAAGTTGTAGCAATTCTTACTCCAAAGCTGTGTACCATAATTAAACTCAAGCTACTGTTTTTAAAGCCAAGAAAGTGAGTAATCTGTCTACAACTGGTAGCACGGACCATTTGTGTTGAAGTCTGGCCACGTGAAGACCGCAGCGTGCCTCAGTACTGGCGGAATCTATTCCCAGTGTAGTACTCCACCAGCTTCAGGGGTAAGCAAGGGACACGGCTCGCAAATTAAGGGGTTTATATCTGGTCCAGATTTGAAACAATACACATATAAGTTAAAATATATCGATATCATCGGAAATATATTTCTACCTACAGAACAGCTGGGAGTCGAGGGGAAGCAGGTTAGCTAAGCACGGCACCAACGGACGCAAGCAGCTCTGGACTCCTGTACCTACCTCCGCAGAGGCCCTGCATCTGGCACTGGGCAGCTCTCCCTGTCCCGCAAGAAATGACGAAAGGTGTCCGCACGGCGCTCCTCCCCAGAGCCCCGTGACCAGCTCTTACCGGAGGATCTAGAGCACTTACTAGAGGATCAGTCCCTTCATCTAAGGGGCGCTTTGGGATACACAATGGCAAGCGCTACAGATATTTTAAAAAGCAATATTTCTCACAAGAGCTTTAAAGTGCAATCCATTTTGCACTTTCTAGTGTTATTTCTAACCACCAGAAGCAACTCCCCCCCGCCAAAAAAAAGGGGGGGGGAAGGGGGTACTGGAGGTTTAAGTCACTTAACTGCAGCTCAGGAACATTTACCTTTAGGAGGCATCAGAATAAAGCCGGGGGTAGGAGCGGGTGTGCAAGCTGTGCGTAGGCCGGACCCGCTCTCCACGGACTCCAGATGGCAGCACAGGAGAAGATTCCTCTCCGCAGCGCCAGGAAAAGGTCCTGGGCGGACCGTGCTGGCTGCAAAGCAGATGTCCGCACACCACATCGGTCTTCAGACGTTCCGCTCAGAGGCGGCACATCGCTTCGTCTAAGCTGCCGTGCAAGCTAATCCTGCCCAATTCAGGGCTACACGAAGCAGACGGCCAAACCAAGGCGTCCGATTTTCACGCCGTGATATATCCGGGAGTTTCCCGGTCCCTGCCCATCCAGCCTGCTCCCCTAGCCTGCATTGCAAACATCCAGCTAACGCGAGCATTAAGCAAAAAGCAGCAAGTCCTTCAACCAGATGGATCAGCCGGCTCCAAAATATATTGCTTGCGAGTTCTGCTTATCAGAAGCCAAACCACATCTCTCTGCGGTTGAAGGACACAGGGCACCTGCTTATCGCGGTCTCCTCGGGGACCAGCTACTCTGGCACGCAGCCCTACGCGGAGCCCCAGCCAGAAACACGACCGGGCAGCCGGCAGAGCGAAACCTTCCCGCGAGCGAGCCGCCCCGCGCCGAGGGCTCTGCTAACGGCTCTGCCGATGGTCCGCAGGGAGCGGGTGCGACGTCTCAAACGCGACAGCTCCAGCTCAGGAAGATCCTCAACCCCCCCGTCATTTGAAGGGGGAGAGTTTACTACAGGAACCCTAAGGAAGTGGGAACACGCAGAGTTACACTCTTTTGAGGCACCTGCTACTGTTCTCTGCGGGACACTGGAGGGGCTTCTGGACCAACTCTGCATTCATATCTGGTTTTTCATTATACATAGATGGTGTCCATTTGGGATGAAGTTTTAAACCATGAGCATCTGCTTCCCAGTGATTCTTTTCTTCTCTTCTGCGGTTTCTCATTTTACACCTGTCTGAAGAGAGCAGCCACTGGCACAGTTAAGGGTTAAGAAACACTCATTTTTCAGAGCATAGACTTTTTGCTGACCATCTCCTGGAAAACTACCGTCCTCAGGATTTGGCACAGAAAAGCACAGTTTGTGCTTGGGAGCTCTTTATTTTTCAGCAGTGCTTAGAGACCAGCCAAGCTGGAGGCCTGCACTGCAGAGGACGACGCGCAGAGACGGTCCCTGACCGAACCTGATCCGAGCAGCACCGCCACGGGAAAGGCAGGCGCTTGCAAAGCACCCTTGAGGCTATCAGATTTCCTTCTAGCAAACACTAAAACAACATCAAGGTCTGAAACATCACCTCCACTTATTAAGTAATAACCTGCAGCAAGAGTAACATCTGTGCACCCGTTCCAGCTAGACCAGCTCATTAGAGTAATAAGGAATAGGTGAACCATCAGCTGGAAAACCTCCCTGAAACCATCCATTTGCTAATAACCCTTCCGACAGTTGAAAACTACACTGTGTACCAAGCCCACAGATTCAAATTCAAAAACCAGGACTGCGAAACACAATGGGTTTTCTTTCTGCAAGCCTGAATTTAGCTGGTGGCAAATGTACCATGCAAATCCTGTCTTCATCGCTCCCCTGCCCAAAGCACAAAGATGAACGATGCAAGTTTTGGCAACAGAAAGTTCAATAAATGGGAAAAAAAATCCCTGTTCCCAGCAGAGCTTCTGTACATAATGTCATGGAGTGGAAAGAAACAACTGCATGAGACAGTCAGATAGAAAGGAAAATTCTTAAGAAAAAAAGAATTAGGTTTAACTCATTTCCTTTCTCTTGGATGTTGTGAATTTTGCTCTATTTCCTCTTTTACTGTCCTAGCTGTCACCTGTCATTTGCCTACTAGAACAATTTGTCTACAGTTAGCAGAACTGTAGCCAAAAGCACCAACAACTGGCGTCAATTTTGCTCGATTGTACCATTTTTGTTGCAATCTAAGAGTAAAAAGCGCAGAAGCTGGGACGTCCTTTGCAGGGTGAAACACAGCGCAATCGTCAAACATCCTTTATTCCCCACGCTGCTGTCGCCCAAGCACTGGTCTCGGTCCGCGTTCGCAGCGATGCTCAGGGCAGCAGCGCTCGGTAGCACCAAACCTCCCCGGGCTCACGCTCTTAGGCAGCTCTCACTCACTCGTCATCAACACATCTGGCCAACTCTTCAAAATTTAATATAATAATTAAATAACATACGGAGGCTGCTCAGGAAGAGAGCAGGTAAACCCTGCAAACAACAGCTTGAACGAAGCAGCTCAGATAATTAGCTAGAAGCAGCATGAGTGGCCTTCAGAGCCTCTTTCCTGGTGCAAAGCTGCTCCCGAGCTCCGACTCTCTTCAGGTAAGACGTGGCCCAAGCAATCTCATCTCCCTGGTAGGCAACGGGATTCTCTTTCCTGTTTGCAGTCTCTGCTGATCCTGATGATCATCTTAAGCAAGCAGCAATGTTATTTTTTTGCCACTTGGTGGCACCAAAGCAAATCCTAAATTTTCCTACAACTAGGCCAGACTTGGAAGAGATTAAAAAAATAAAAAAAAAAAGTCTAAACTATGTTTTTTGGGTTTTTAACATATGTCATCTTCGACCTCTCGCCTTGCTCCTAAAGGTAGCTCTCGCCATTCCTGCAAGCCAACCAGCTGCTCAAGAGGCAGAGCAGGGGGAGCGCCCGCGTTTCCCCCAGCGGGGCCGAGGGCCGGGCAGAGCCGGCATGGACCCGGCAAGGAGAGGGGTCAGGAGCCAGCTCCGGGTCCGAGGATGCGCCCGCGGGTTTACGAGCCGGCGCCGGCCCTGGCCCTGCCAGACCTCCAGCCAGCCGGGATCCTCTGGAGAGGTGACAAGGGGAATCTGCAATCCAATTAAAATTACCCAGAGTTTAATTAAAAAGTCAACCACAAAGCTAAAGTACCAGATTACCTGAACCTTCTTCGCTTGGCATATAAAGCGACAGGGCGCGACCTGCTCCCGCGCTGCCCAGACGCCTGCACGGGAACCACGACGCCCCTGAGCCGAGCCCGCTGCGAAACGTCCAGAGCGGGCTCCGCCGCCACAGAAAGTCTGGATTATCCTCTAGCTACTTACAGCTCCGCGGGAAACAAAATGACTTGCAGCTTTTCATTTGCATCGCAGTTATCGGGAGAAAATTTGCTCCTAAACACTCAGCAAAAGACGTCCATAACACGAACCTTGGGGAGCCAAATAAACATTTATTGCTGCTCTCCCCAGAGCACCTTTTAATCTCCTACAGTTACTAGCTGGAACAAGCTACAGAGGGAAAAAAAAGTAGGTCTGAATTTGTTTTAAAAGCATATCGCATTTCAGAAACTGCCTGGGAAGTTTCTACTTCTGTCAGGTACCCACAAAACAAGTATTTACTAGTGGTTTAAATGCACTAGTCTCAAAAACACGCACGCACATTTTATCTCAAAATTACATTTCTTGCTACTACACTGGACTCTTCTATGTTACAGTGGCATGAAGCCTTAACAAAAAACTTAATTAAAAGTCTACGTTGAAAGTGAAAACCAAAAATACAAAGCAAGCTTGCTCTAAATGTCAGCCAGGGACTGCCAGAGACATTCATCTCAAAAGCCATGAATCTGCTGGGACAGCCAAAAAGCAGTATCTTGTGCAAAAAAAAAAAAATAAAAAATATAAATGAATAAACAAATAATCTAGGAAACTATATGGACTAATTAGCTTTATCACAATTCAATCTGCTTTGTAGACTGGTTCTTAGTGTATTAAGGCTCTGCTTTAATACCACGTGTTTATCCAGGAATTGGAAACATAGCTCGTATTTATTGCACACTGACTGACAATTTAGGGACACGGAACTACAGAAAAAGCTTCAGGAATAATTCAATGCCCTTGCATAATTTATGAGATGCAACGTCTTGGAAAACATTATCCCATATGCATAGACAGGGACGGCTGGCGTGAAGTAGCGAGGTGCTCATCTTCCAACGCACATGAATTTTAACAAATTCACCAAAAGAAAAAACGTAGTATTTTGTTACCAATGCTTGTCCCCCTGGGGATAAACTTCTGGGCGCTTCCTTCGAGCGGCACCAACCGCAGCGTTACAGCTCGCGGCCGGCCGCAACGCTGCGGCGAGACGAGCTCACCGCCAAGACGCCTGCCCCCGCGGCGGGGCGCTGCCGGGAGGGAGCACGCTCCGCGGGCCCTTGCCGGCGGGACCCGGAGCCGCGCACGCCGCGTCACCCGCCGGCAGGAATCACTCCGGGAGAGCAGAGCGACGCTGCCGGTGCTTACAGTGAGCCGCTTTGCGTTTTCGTTTGCGAGCAACGAGCGTAATAACCCGTCCTGTAACAAGGGCTCGGGAAAGAAGGTGAATTTTCCATCACCAAGATGCCTGATCTTCACCTCCAGCAGTCGAAAGCTCCATCCGCTTTTCCTGCTCACTAAGCTTCAGTGTCCGTGCTAAACCGTATCGTGGATCGGGGAGGCGCGGCGAAGAGCGGGAGGAACCCCTGAACACCAGCGATGGGAAGAGCGGTCCCAGCGCTGAAAAAGGGAGATTTGCAACCACCCGGCCGTCAGCCACCGCACCGGGATCTCCCCTCTCAAAGCTGGGGCACAGCCTCCTGGAACAAGGGAAGAAAAAAGGAAACTACAGATTCACCTTTTCAGTTAGGTTTGTTAGGCTACCGCTCAGCTGCGTCAACACTTACGCTTTTACAGACAAAGTGAGCATGTCAATCAAAAAAGAAAGAAAACAAGTTAAAAAAAAAGATTAAAAGCATTTGGAATTGACTTCAGAGCTGAGGGAAGGCACCACCACTTCACATTCCTCAGCTATTAGCACAGGACTATTTACACTTGCTACAATGTATTTAGTTGTAACAGGTTAATAAAAAAAAACCACTTTGAGAAACCCAACAGAGCAGGAGGGTAATAGGTAAGAAAATTAAGTATTTTCCTCCATCAGCTAGAAATTGAAACATTGCAAGGACTGAAAGCAAGCAGCCGACAAGGGCTCTCGATACATGGCAAAAAGGAGGCAGACTCGTGGAGCAAGGTTTTTTCCAGGCCTTCCATGCTACACAGGTCTGTAGCATAATTAAGCCACAAGATAACAGCAATTCAGGAGCTTTCAGACTAAGTCAGCTAAGAATAATCCTCCCAAAAATTGTTCTTTGTCTAAAGAATTGAGGTTGCTAATGTGCTGAAGTCGATACCTATCTGCGCTGCCCAGCTCTGCTTTCCGGATCCGCTGGGTGAGATTCAGCTCACAGACCAAGGTCAAGTCCGCGTTAACTCGTAGCACCGGATCGACAGGAGCAGATCCGCAGAGCAAAACGGCTCGTGCCTCGGCCCGACTTCGCAGCACGCACGCTGCGGGCTGGGTTTCACCTGTTTTCGCTCCAGCGCGGGCCGGCGCCCCGCTCACGCTCTCGGGACGCGTCGGCCCGCGCAGCTTCGCCGAGAGGAAGCCGGGTCACCGGCTCCGCGGGGGCCGCTCCGGGCTGCCAGCCGAGGCGCGGGAACGGTACGACGCTGGGGACGTTTGCTTCGAGAGCACGGTCCCCATCTCAGCGTGGGGATAACGCAGACGCGCTCAGAGACCTCCTCGTTCACACAGCCGCGTCCTTCCGCGTGCCAGGCGGCTCCCAGGCTCAGGCTCTCCAGGCTCTGCGGCCGGGCAGCGCTTCAGAAGCGGGCTCCCGCGATCCCCAGGCTCAGGCTTTAAAAGTTGCTGAAACACCACAACAAATCGCACAGAAGTAGTAAAACTCGACTGCTGCTCTTAGCTCGAAAAATTTCTAAAGCTCAAGCAAGAGAGTTCAAAACCGCTATTTTAAAATGGAGGCAGCTCATTTAAAAACTAATAATAATAAATAAATAAAGCAGAGCTGTGTACTTAACGAGGAGTAACACCTCTCGCACCGAGGGCTCCCGCACAGCTTTCAGATCTCTGCGGCTCCGCACGCGCTCCGCCAAACGCGGCTACAGCTCCGGCAGAACAAAGCGACTCGGCAGCCACTCGGGGCAGGAAGCGAAGGATGCTGCGTCCAGCTGATAGTGCAAAAGGAATTTTAAAAAGGCAACGTGTAATTCCTCAGGCCTCCAGCCAATTTGCTTCAAAAGACCTCGGTGTCCCCAGTGGGAAAATTAAGACGAGAAGAAACACAGACGCACGCAGCACAGAGACACGGGGCCCAAAGCTGTCGTGTTTCTCGGGGTGCCTCACCGCCAGCAGCGAGCCGTGCTGTACGGACCGCGCAACCGTCTCGGCCACAGAGCTGCCGATCAGACCGAAGACTGCAGAACCGCTTGTTATCGCGAGATCCAGGCGTTTCGGGGCGGTGGTGCCCTTCTGATCTCCTCCAAAATCGCACAGCGTAGAGTAACGCAGCAGCTCCCAAAGCAGATGGGATCATTCTTAAATTACTGCACACGTCAGCACCTAATCGAACCCAAGCATAGTGGCCACAAAACATATCCTTTTGCAAATCCAGTTCCCCACTAAGCTAACACAGCACCAGTGCTGGCAAAGGTGGAAGCAAACAGCAAGGAACGGCTGCCATTGCGGAGGGAGCTTCCAAACCAAGTCCTGGGGGAAAAAAAAGATTCCTTTAAACCTCATCCCACGTGAAGATTAAAGAGTCAAACCCAATCTCTTATATTTACACCTTGGTCTTGTCAAAAGACGCATGTCATTCAGCTGAATTTTAGAATTTTTCTTTGGGAGGAAAAAATAAAATTCTGTCTTTTCCTGTTTGGGAAGCGGGCAAGGGGAAAAACACAGTAGTAGGCTGCTTCAATTTTTTTAAAAAAATAAAGAAATAAAGAAAATCACAGCACAGGATGTGCAAAAATAGGGCTCCTGATTAGATCAGGACAATCGACTATTTATGAGCTCCCCCTTCTCTGCCCACCCGCTTACTTCTCTCTCGCACATGCCCCACCGCCAGCAGCCGCCCGGGATTAGGGCTGCTGGAGAGAGCCCGCACGCAGCACCCACCGGGCGCCCGGCTTTGCCCTGACGCTTCCACCGACGCAGCTAAACGCGCATCCGAAGCCGATGCCTTGCAGCCTACACGCCCGGCAGCACGGAAAATGCTAATTTAAACCCGGCCCACGCGGCACCGAGATTTATGAATTTAAGCCATGCTTCAAAGTTTTAAAAGAACCTGTTGGTTTAAGTTAATATTACCCTGAAGCCAAGACAAGGTGAATTAATGCAGCTTTGCCTGGAAAAAAAAAAACATTGCCCTCCATCTCCTCGTGCAGCTTGCACGCACGCAAGTGAACGGAGACGCAGGTTACTCGAGCGCTCGCAAGGGGCTGGCCGCTGGCGCGCGCGCGCTCCTCCACCCACCCCAGGGGAACCGCTATTTTCGGCTAGTTCAGACCGTGAAGCTCACGACAGAGAAATAATCTCTATCTACTTTGAGCACGAGCCGCTCTAAAAATACAACCCACATTAAGACGACTCAAAAAAAAAAAAAAAAAAAAAAGAAGAAGCAGCACGCCAAGAGCTCGTTAAAGAGCAACGGAAAGTCTGTCGAGGTGAAAAACAGCCTTCGAGCGTGCGCTGCAGGAGCTGGAAAACAAGGACGGGGAGGACTTCTGAGAAAGATCGAGTCTACTGCAACTTCACGTGGAAGAGCACACCTCCAGAGCAAAGAGCAGAGGCAACCTCTGCAATACCTGCAAAGGAAGGAAAAAATACGTATCTCGTGCAGACGTGAGGTTTGTATGTAGCAGCTGGAAGTCACAAAACTTGGAGCGGGTCCATGGTTCGGCACTGAGCGAGCGGCAGGACAAACGAGGAGGGAGCAGCACTGAGAATCACCACTGGCACGGCCTCAAAAACGCAACTCAGACCGCTATTGCCCAGGAGAGGGAAGGCGTGAGGAAAAAGATTCAGTTGAAGGGTTCAGATTCAGCAGCCAAGGCTTATAGCACAGACGTTTCATGAACGAATCGTATAGAAGTGTATACATACCTGACAGCAGAGGAAGGTTGTTAGTCATGATGCTAGAGCTGAACCATTATACTTGGGCCCAAATTATCTTAACGGAAGAGGAAACAACCTACCAGACTCAGGGAAATGCCTGGAATACTTCACTATTTTAAAGATGCAGATGTTTAAAAAGGGAGAGAGGAAAAAAAAAAAAGCAACTTGTTTGTCTTCCTATTCATTAAAAACATCCTAAAACCAGCTTCAGTCTTTTGTTTTAGTGATGCCAAACCAGACAACTCTTCCTGAAGCAGAAACAGATTTGAGTGTGCCACAACAAATCAGGGTCAGTCCATCTCATCTCAGGACTGAGACTACTGATAGACACAGGAAAATACAGAAAAATCCCACGACAGACACATGCAGCAGAGCTTGTTGCGAGTGACGGCTCCCAAAGACTTAAATCCAGATCTCTCTGTAACATCTGCCAGTTATAACCGTTGCATCTTTGACTTTTTTGGTTGTTGTGCATCTCGAACAGAGCGCCCAGCTCCGCAAGCCATCGGAGCGAAGCCGAGAAGGCAGCAGGGCCCTTCGGGCCGGGCCAAGCCCGCCAGCCAGCTCCTCCAGCGACGCACTCCTTCCTTCCCCTCCGGCAGGCGGTGGGCAAGCGGACAACAGATCTTATACCATTAAGCTGTAAAAAACTTTAGAGAAAACATTCAGAATGCAACTACATTAAGAAATAAGTCACTGTCACCACGTTTCACGCCTTTACCACAGCTGTCACAGCAGCGAGCGCCGGCTGAGCTCCGTTCCCGGGTCCGAGCTGGAGCACTCGGCTGCGGGAGACAACCGTGCCCTCGCTCACGCGCCAGCGAGCTGAGCAAACGCTGCCCAACACCTGAACCTCAGGAACAACACGTGCCCGGCGGAGAAACGGCGCTGGAGGCTGGTAACAGAAACAGGACTACCGTGAGCTATTTCAGCTGCTACGACACGTTCGGAGTGCAACGGGGGTCACGGCCCGAGTTACCGGGCCCCACGCTGAGCAGTGTCGCTGCAGGAGGGTGCACACAGACGGCGCTGCAAACCACAGCAGCTCAGCTAGCTGGGCACGCTAGGTAAATGCAGAGTAATACTGGGCTTCCCTATCAAATACAGGTTTTTCCCCCTCAGCCACCTGTAACACAGGCAGCTCGTTCTCCCAAACTGCCTCATTTCCAAATACCTGCTTCTTTTCCAAGCCAGGGACAAGTGCAGCTGTGGCAGCTCCCAGCACTGCTTCTGCACTGCTCCCGCACCGGGGCGACAGCAGCCCAAGAACGGGATGACGAGAGGCCCATGGCACCGCGATGGCCTTGCTGGTTCTGCTCAGGGGCAGCTGTCTCCAGCAGAAGGACATTACAAATCTCAGAAGAGGGAAGAGAAAATGAGGAGGGCATTAATGGTCTCAGCTGCTGGTCATTTGTTCAGGGAGCTCAAGTCAGAGCCATAAATTGAGGATCTCTCCAAGGGAGCACTTGCTTTATGCTGGTTTCTTCATGGCTTTTTTCAGCTCCTGCACAAGACTTAATTCATTTGTACCATCCCTCCCCACCACCACCTAGAAGTTAGCTTCTCCCCCAGAAATCCTGTCCAATCACAGCCTGAGATAAACAAGCTTCCCCTTTTCTGAGCAAGCCACTCTTCACCCTTGCAAGGGAACCACCAAGCACCAAGGGAAGAAAAATACTGAGGAAAGGAAAAAAAGAAAAGAAAAAAGAAACCGCAGGTTTTAGTGAAGAAAGTCATCCCCAGGCAACAGTGCAGCCAACCAGAAAACAGGACAGAGCTCTTTTCCTGTAAGTTGCCTTCCCAAATGAGCTCACATTACTAACGCATGAGAACGGTTATCACACGACTTACTGGATTTTTAAGCCTAGTCTCCAGTAAGCAGATGGTCACTTCCCAAAACGCTCTCCCTAGGCCTGGTAATTGGCCTAATTACTCACACCCTAGGGACAGCCTCAGGCAACACAGCACCAAGGCAGCCAGGCTCAAGAATTCAGAGTCTTCGTCGCCTTGCGCTTCTCTTCCGGAGACGAGAGAATCTCAGACTGCAGGGTTGTTAGCACAAATTTTCAGCAGCCCAGAATTCATACCAAGGATCGAAGGAAGAGACTTTACATGCATATGAAACAGCTGAAGAACTGTTGAAGATCCTAGCACAGCTGTGTGTCTTCATGCATTTAGCTAGTTCTCCCAAGGAGGAGAGCAGATAGTGGAGCTCCTCACCACTGCTTGTAGAGTTACTGGAGCATTTCATCTGCTCAGCAGAGCTCCAGTTCCCAGCCCCAGCAAAGGAGACTTGCTTGCAGGTCCCCCAGAAGACCAATACACAGACACCAGGCATGGAAAAAGACCTGCTCGACCATTCCTAAATGCCACACAGATTATGCAAAAGGATAAGAACATCCCACTTTTCCAGCTAGCCATTGCTCTGGCAGTGCAGGACTGCTTCTCATAACTAGAGCATGATTTACTAGGAATCTAAGCCATAGAAAGTAACATCGTCCTCCTTGGACTGCAACTCAGACAAGTATGCTCCAGTCCAACACAAAAAAAAAAAAAAAAAAAAAATCACAACCTGTTAGCAAAGATCATTTGTGCTGGAATTTGTGTCTAGTTTGTATAGACAAAATGCATATATTGAAACTCAGCCAAGGCAATTCAATCTGAACAGCAGTTCCAGCCTGCTTCCGTAGGTTCGTGTTTTGTTGCTTTATAAAGCAACAGCCGCCCCCCCCACCCCCCCAAGCTAGCTCGGGGAGGTCACCTGCGAACACCACTCAGCACCACTCAGTTGAGCAGCACTCACCCGAGAAGGCTTCACCACCCGTCCCCTTCCCCGGAAACCATCGCCAGCCAGACGCGTGCACCCAGCCTGCGTCGGACCTCCAAGGGGCAACGCATCAAGCCTCTAGGCAGGCGCAGCACAGCGCGTACCGCCCCAGCGCCACGAGCTGCGTTGGGCTGCGAGCACGAGAGCGGACGGATTTCTGCAGGCCTCGCTCCAGGGCTACCAGCACGCGGGCAGCTTCCCACAGAGGTTTTCCTTGCGAGAACTTGGAGGCATTTCAGAAGGGGGTGGAAGAAAGGTTTTGGAAACCTGTAATTCTGTGCTCAACCTCAAAATGAGCAAACCTGGGAGGCACACATGCGACTGAGCAAAACGAAGTTCAACGAGAAGTAACCAGTGGAGCTCCAGCCTGGAGCTGCCAAAACAGCCGCCGCAGCTAGAGACCGCCGCCTCCACCCTCGGCTCCTCGCTGCACAAGCGAGCCGCTGGGACGCTCCCACCTAGGGAGACGAGCACAGCGCGGGCCTGCAAGCAGGCAGCTGGACACAGAAGAGACGGATTCAACTTTGATTTCCTCCACGCGCCTTGCCGGACAGCGGACAAACGGTGCTGCGCCGCCCTGCCCAAACGTAAGCGCAGTGATTACAGCGAACCTTGAGAGCTCTGGTGAAGCAAGCTGGATCCTTTTGCTATTCTTACACGCTGAAAACAAGACGTTGCTGTAGTGCCACGTGACACTGCTATTATTTCCTGCTGTCGATACCTTTCGAGTGCTCTGCTCCCATCAGGGCTCTTTGCGTGGGATTATTTTCTCCTCTTGACAGGGAGCTTTATTTTTGCGTACACTGCCAAGCTCTCAAATGCAAGTTATTTTTCAAAGAGAAGTCGCTCGGGTTGAGCCAGGTGGAATCTCATTTTGTACTTCCTGTTTTTATTTCCAGCTTCCATTTATTTTTCTGTCCTCACGGCTCCTTGCCATTTTTGCAATGTAGTTTTATCCACTAGTGTAATTAAATACTGTTCTGTTACTATTACTTCTTTCAGATTAAAAACAGCAAATACAAACAGGCAGCATAGCAAGCAGACACCTATGTCTCTCATTTTCTCCTTCTAACTAGATTGTCATTTATTCTCATTACTTACCATTTCCAATACAAATGAAAGCACTATGTACCTAGCCCAATTTCGATCAGGTAGCCTTAGACTGAGCATCTCGCATATTAGACTTCAGATGCATACACAAGACCCAAATTTGAACAGCAGCTCAAGATGCTCAAATGCAAAAATGCTCAAAAATAAACCAAAAGAACCCCAAAACAACTGCAATCTCCATCTGTGTGGCTGAAATCCTGCCCAGGACAAGACAGAGATCCATTCAAGAGTGAGAACTTAAAGGGAAAAAAAAAAAAAAAAAAAGAAAAGAAAAGAAAACAAAAAAAAAGTCCAAAGTCCAGACAAAGCTACCAAGTAGTTCATAGTGCTTTGGTTCTAATAATTAAAAAGCCAGTATTTGACCTCACCTCTGTCCCCAAAAGACAGCTATTTTTAAGGGAATAGGGAAAAAAATATTTTATTTTAAGCTCATCTGGCTTGGATTTCTATTAACTGGAAGAATCTGAGAGGAACAAAATTAGATCATACTTCCCAGGAGAGAGTTATTTTGTTACTAACTCCATGCTTTCACATATTCAGTTTAAAAAATAAAAATCAGACAAATGAAGATTAACTTCAGACAAGTCAGCCAGCAGTGGGTCCATGAAAGGGTAATAGAAGCCAGGGCTCCCCCCTATTACCAATACAACTATGGTGGGCTGCACGGGATTACAAATTCTTGAGAAACTGGGCAAGTTCACGTCTCCTTCTGTCACCATCAGACACGAAACAGTAGCCTAAAGAGACACTCATTTTCTTCACTGGTTTTGGAAGCCTTGTTGGAGAGAAACGCAATTTTAAGAAGAGTTAACTTTTGCCTAGTCTTCGCTTCCCCCCCCCCTTTCTTTTTTCATTTTCTAACTACTACATCTATTTGTAAAGAAAGAGTTAACTTTTAGCTAGACACAAAAATAGTATTTGTAGCCAGAAGGAAAAAAAAATTAAAAATAATGAACACACAAACACCCTTGACACGTCTCACTGAAATCCATGGACGTGTCATCTACCAGGTTCCCTTCCAGCGCCTGTTTTGGAATTCTCTCCAAAATAAAGCACACACGCGTCGTCTGGCACGCAACAATTCATGGCATGGTACCAACACAAGAAGTTCATTTTTAGTTGCTGCTTCCGAACCAAGACACAAACAAGCAGGACCAACAGATTACAGACTACATACGAGAAGTTGGTTTTGTCAGCAGATAAATTCAAAGTCACAACCTTGTTCTTAACAGTTTAACTTCGCTACCAAAATTGCTAGTGGGCAGGAACACGGGGACATGGAGATACTGTCTACATATTGGTACTGCAAAGCCCCAACCTACTCAGGCCTACGGACAAAATATTTGTATTAAATGCAGTAACATTTGAGGCCTTTTCTGATATGGTGCTCCAGGCCCTGGCCCACCACCCGTGCCAGCCCCACTGCCCACGGGGGGTCTCAGCCATTGCAGCAGGCATTTTTGCTCACCAAAGGGTACAACACAGACTCCTGAAGGCTGTGAGATAAATCCACGCCTGAAACATAGTCCACGAGTACAGGACAAACTGGAGTTTCCCAGAACACAGATTTCCCCTTCTATTCAGGCCAACACAGCACATACTTCCTGGCTCAGCTACATCATTTCCAGCTTGCTGTGCAAAAAACCCTTAACCGGGACCGCAACTTGTAGTGCTCTACTCCAGCTGCATTACCAATTTGGAGAAGCGATAACAGATATCACAGCTACATTGCTTCACCTTCTGTTGCTTTGTTTCCTAAAGAGAAGTTTACTTCAGTCCTGCATGGGAGGGCAGGGTCTAAAAAGCTCAGACTGGGGTTCGCTAGCTCTGAGATACAAAGGAAGCTCAATGACTTCAAGTACCTCTGAAGAATTTTGTTTGCTAGCTGAAAGGCTTTTACATCTCAATTCAGTTCAGTTCTAGAAGAAATTAAGGAGGAAAATGCCTCACTCATGGATATGCATCTCCCAAAGGGATCATCAGAAATTCCCAGGCTCTCCCCCCAGGTAACATGTTTCAGCTCAAACCTCTTGGCCAAATACCAGTACAGGTCACCCTAGTTCATCTTTGCAAGTTTATTCTGCAAGAGGATGTAGTGCTTTCTTCCTACTTCCTGTCCTGTAACATTGCCCACTTTAACAGGCATTTGCACCAAAGAGCTCCCAGTTCCTCAGAAAGGGGCTATGAATTTCATGGAAGTCACCCAGCAATGAAGTGCTCTTCCACTGCTACAGAAGGGTATTGCTAAGCTTCAAGATCGTCAAACGAAAATAAAGTCACCAAAGAAGAATGGCAGCCCATCAGGACAGAGAGGGTCCCTATTATAAACATAGCACAGTGGGGCTCCAAATTTCTGATCAGGGTCTGTAGCTCCTATGGGACACATTTCACCCAGCCTTGCATCTTTCCTGCAGCAAAGGAAGGTGATCATAACTTCACAGGGCCCAATGAAAACATTTAACTTCACATCAAGGCCACACAGGTAGAATTTTCTACAAAGATAGAAAATTCCTACAGGTCTACATGCTTTTGATCAGAGAAAGTGGCTTCAGAGGACTGACAAAGATTTCATGGTGACCAGATCTCTAGTCTCCTTTCAAACAGTGACTAGCAATGAATTCTGTAAGCTAAATGGTTTAATCTAGTATCCTTATGTCATTACAGATGAAGCTGAGCACCAAGTTTCTATTTTTATCTAAGGTAACATCTTATTCAGCTTCTGAGCTGAGAGCACAGGTAAATTGGCTCTGAATTTGAAAACAATTTATTTCCTTAATTTTCATCCCAAGAGCAGACCACTCCTTCACAGTCTGATAGCTACGAACCCATACCCTCCTCACATCTCCACTTCGGGATTTTGCTCCAACCTTTAGCTAACTTGCACCCTAAAGCGCTATTCAAGAGGAACAAAAATAACAGGATCTGGATCAGTTCTGGCATCAGCGCCCCGATCAGATTTGCTCACCTTGCTTATCAAGCCACTCCAGTCAGTACTGGTCACACACTTGGGCTTCAAGGCACCAAACTGAAAGCAAAGACTAAAGCAGCGACCGTAACCCAAATGCTGCGGAGAGCTCCCTCCACATTTCCAGTCACTTATCTTACTTTGGAGCTCTTCATTATTCAGCAAGGACAGGAGGAAAAAAACACTCCTTACACTCATCTTTTCCTTTTCTCTTCCTCTTGGATGGCATTAGGAAGGGAAAAAAAAGAAAAGAAAAAAAAAAAAAAAAGATTCAGCTTCTCAGTAAACATTTTATTGAAGACCTGGCAAATCTCTTAACCTCACTTGCAGATTTTAAGGAGGAGATTTTGTTTGCTGGCTCTTGCAGCTTTGCCTGAAACTCAAAGAGTGAGCACATAGCTGAGCATCAGCCACGGCAACACCCTCTGTCCAGCTGCATCCGTATCCTTGGCCCCTGCATCTGCACAAGGTATTGCACATAGGAGAGTGCAGCCAGCAGCTGCAGAGCCACATTTGGAGCTTATTTGCTGCAGAAAGAGAGGCCAAAAATTATTTCACTGGGGGGGGAGTGGCGGGGGGAGAGCTGCGCTGGGCTGCAGCTGAATCACCACCACCCTGGCCCAGAGGGAGGGAGGTGTGCAGAAGAAGCACCAAAAGTTACTAGAGCTGCAACTCTCAACTGAAGCACCATCGCCCTCTCAGCACGACAGCAAAGCACAGGGGCTCCAAAAAGAGCATCAGTGACGGGGGGGACCCCTGCACTGCACAACTCACACAGCTTCGGTCCTCTGTGCATCAATTCTGGATTTTCAAGAGCACAAGAAACACTTGCTATCACCGAGACAGCAGCTAATGCTGAATCTGTTCAGAGCCACTCAAGCACCTTCACAGCTCATCACACAACTGTTCAGCTAAATCCACATCTATTAATACCCCCCAGGGCAGCTCCACCCCGGCTTGCTCACTGGTCAGGCAGCTGGGCATGCAAGGACAGGAGCGCTCTCCCAGCGCTATCTATTGTGTCCCACAGGTCACCTCACCCAGAGCGGCCAGCACAAAGTAAAACTGGCACCGTGAAAGCCCTGCTCAGGCACAAGGGAAGCCAGGCAGACAGCTCAGCAGCTCAGGTCATGCGCCGGGGCACCGTGACTTCATTTGTCCCTACTGCACCGTGACCGCACAGGACGCACTCCAAACCAGGCCAGAAGCAAACTATCATAAACAGGTCTCCAAAAACCAAGCTGCTAAATAGGATCCCAACCTGCCACAGGGATTTCAGGGAGAGTACAGTCACCTTTGTAAAGCCCTTGCAGATTTGCACCTTTCCATCACCACTGCGCACAATTTAAAATCCCAAAAGGCATCAGCCCAGCCCAAGATAAACCATCATGACCAGCCTCAGTTTTCTTATTAGCTACCACTGAGAAGCAGCAGAAACACAGATTTGCTCACCTGCTGTTCCACCATGGCTAATGCTGCTCAGCCTCTTTGTGTCCAAGCGACTGTCTACAAGAACGCAAACCAGTGTGTGCGTCTCGCCTGAGCAAACCGCCAGCTCTAAGGCGAACCCAGCGGGACAGCCTGTTATCCACGCACCGATTTTCCAGACCAGAACCCACCTGGAGCCTGAGAGAGGAAGTTCCAGCAGAGAGAGAACATAACCCTGTTTATGCAAGACAAAAAACACCTGAAAAACAGGCTGGATATTACAAAGAAATAAATCTTTATGATGACCTAAAACTATATCTAGAAGTTTTATTGAAAGATGTTACCTTCTTAAGGTACAGGCACAGGAAATCAAGAAACCTGGGCTCTAATTTTTGATGCTTCAAGGAGCCATTGGAGGTGGAACTACCTTGAGGAAGATGACATCCAGCAGAACAACTAATCCAGCCTGCAGCTTGCTACCCAGGGAAGGTCCAAGAAGTCCTCCAGAAGGACAAAGCCCCAAAGCCGGCTGAACGAATTACCCTGGCAGCAGCATGCTCTTGAAAGTAGCCGTTCTTCCTTCTGGAGGCTCCCCAAACCCAGCAAGAATGGGACAAACTATCCCCAAAGTTTGAGTGTGTGCTTACTGGAAACACCATGAGTGCTACACGCGTACAAGCCAGTTGGCCTGCATGAGCAGAGTAAGTCTAGCATCAAAAGGAAGCTAGAGACATATCTACCCACACAAAACTACCTTATCGAACATTCAAACGGTAACCAAAGGCCCACAAGGCAGCCAAAGGACCATATCGCATACTATCTCCTTTCAATGAAAGGACATCACGGCCAGTCCAACCATTGCTTCTGGATCTCAGCCCACAGCCACATAGGCCCACAGAAGCCAGAAAAATCAAGCATCCTGTTGAGTCACAGGGGAGCTGGAAGAGATTTAAGGAAGCCATCTCATCCGCTTCAGTCCCCAGGCAAGGTCAACCTTACCTATCTTACCTATCCTGAGGGATGTATGTCTACCCCGTCCTTCAGGCACAGATACCCCTTAGGCAAATAAGAGGGCAGTATCAAGACTAGAGATTTTAGGTTTCCTGAATTATCTTGTTAGCATAGAGTTAGGATAACCCATAGAAGAAAGCACTTCTGCTGCAAGCTTTTCAAGTGTTTAGAATCAACGACGAGCTCTCTGTAACAGTCAGCATGAAGCACTCAAATCAAGCACCTTTGTGAGAGCGGAAAAAACACACTGCAGACTCCTATGATCACAAAGAAAAACAGCTTGCTTCTTCATTTCTTCCCAACTGAAAGGACATTAAAAAGAAACAGCTACAGGTATTAAATGCTTGTGGGTGGCAATGAAACTGCTTAAGGGACATATTTATATGCTCTTAAGCCAGCAGTATACTACCTACTGAGAGAGGCTTTAAATGCTCACATACACACACCCCTCAGACACCCGGGTAAAACAGCAGCAAAGGAAGGTTTCAAGGAATAAGAGAAAACATTTTCAAATTCTGGAAGATTAAAGAGCACAAGTAAACAAATGCAAAATAATGCATTAAAAAAAATCACCCAGAAAGAACATTTGAAAAGTTAAGTAATTAAAACATGAAAAACTAGTAACTTTTCCAAACATCAGAAGCTAGGAGGCTGCCAGAGTCAGCAGAACAAGCAAGATAGCAGGAGCTTTTTAGGAAAATGATTTGAGCATGGAAAGCTGGAAGAAAGATTTGCTTTACTGTGTGCCACAGACAGGAAGTTTCTGTGCTGAAACTTTTCTCCCTGCCGCAGGTTGAGATGTTAATAGAAGAATTTAGATCAGATCAGTGAAACGAACAGTTGTATTTGCCCAAATTGATACTAGAAGTGTGTTGCATAAAACAACCAAGCCATGAACCCCTGCTTATCAGTAATCTATTGCTAAGAGTATAGTTACTACTAGAGAAGCAGAAGATGGAAAACATGATACCAATGTCTTTAAAGGCTTATGCAGGGTGAGAAGAACCCAATGAACTGCAGAGCACTAGGTGCAACCAGACAATCTAGCAGAAGTCTTCTTCATGACATAGTTAGCAAACATGAAAAACGTACAATGCAGTGGAAGAGACAACAGCTTCTGGGAAGGGCCTCCAGGCATCCTGTTTACGAGCACTCTTTGAAGGGCTCCAACCTGTTAGCAAGGAGAATTTTTTCACCCTAACATACTTTAAATGTTAGAAGCCCTGTAAATTTTTTTTAAGTGATTTTCCATCAGTTTCAACGTGTTTAATCGGTGATTCAGAGAAGTGGATGGACATCAAGATGACATTTTGCAGAGGACACAAAACTACTCAGTATGACTAACTCCAAAGCAAAAAGCTGCCAAGGATCTTGCAACACTGAGCATCAGGGTGACAAAATGGCAAAGCATGCAGCGTAAAGCAGCACATTTGCAGGGAAGAAGTTAGGGACGGGAATAAAACCTTTGCAATGATACTCACTGAGGGACTCCAAATCAAATCCTGCCACTTAGGAAGAGTGATGCTGGAGTCATTATGGCTATATTGACAGAAACGTTGGCTCAGGACTGCTAGGAACTATTACCAAAGGAAAAGAAAGCAAAACAGAAAACTTCACTGTGTCACTCAATAAATCGCAAGAAACGAATCTGCATCTTGATTACTATGTGCAGCTCTGATCTTTCCTGCATCATCACAAAAAAGTGATAGTTGTATGTGAAAAGATACCAAGAAAAGCAGCAGAGATAATAAACAATTCAAAACAGCTTTAGCAAGTGAATAGACTGAATTGATTAAGCAGCTTTCAGCTTGGAAGAAAAAAAAAAACACAAGAAGAGAGACAAGACAACTGATTTACTATTGCTCATTATCTACCATGACAGCCTAGATCTTGTTGTAGCAGAAAACATTTTTAAACCCAAAAGGAAAACACAATGCAAAACTAAACCACAGAACTTCCTGCTGTAAGACATTTAAATGTTAGAACGCTAATGGACCAAAAAGTTGATGACAAATCTGTGGAGGAAAAAAAAAATCCACCAGAATCCTTGAAGAGAAAAATGCTGGTACTGTTTCTATGAAGAAAGTCTCCTAAGTGCAGATCTCAAGAAACTAGAAGACTATGTCTATATTTACTCTGTCACTCCAGTTTTAAGCTCCCACTCCTAGCTAATATCAGAAACAGTACAGTGAACTAGAAGAGCTTTTGATGGGATGCCTTCATAATTTTCTTACTTATTCCAACTCTTCACAGTTAGAAAGCACTTTTTTACATCTATCCTAAATCCTCATTGTGGCAATCCAAGTCCAGATCTCAATCTGCACACAGCAAACCAGAGTTTGTTTTCTTCTGCTTTTCAACAGTCTATTCCATATCTTCATCTGCAGATATATTGCACCCCCCAGTCTCATCTTTTCTGGATTAAGCAGTCCCCGTCCTTTCAGTTTTTTCCTCAGTCAGTATTACTAGGCTTCTGTAGCCTTAGAATAAGTGTCTGTTTTATTACCAAAAGAGAGAGAGAGAGAGAAAGGAAGAAAAATAAAAAAGGAGAGACAGAAAGGAAGAAAAATCCTTCAAACCACTAAAAGCAGAACCAGAGCATGATTGAGGATGGTCTAGGAAGACTTAAATGCAACAGGAACTCTGCCCAAGGGGCGGCAGTTATCAAGAAAACTTCAATGAGCATGTGAAGTTTCCAAACTATTAGTTTTAAGCAGTCTCCTATAACCAAGCTCTAAAGAGGAAATCAGCTGCCAGCTCAAGATGAAATAAGGTTAAGCTGCATGGGGTGACAACTCCAGCGGACACCAACAGAGCAGTACAGCAGTCCTTTCCTAAAGATTCAAGGGAAATATCCCCTTTTCGCTTGCTAACTCCCAGTACTACCATCCGTTCTGTTATAATGGACAATACACATGACGGGTAAGCAGAAAAATAAATTCAGGGGTTTACCAAGAGCCCAGACACACTTCCACATCCCACAGAATAGGAACAGGCATCTGATAATCTGTCCTTTGACAGTGATTCATTAAATTCTAGAAAATAAGGTACTTTTGTGAGAAAAAGGAAGAAAATAGCAGCAGCTATAAATAATTGAGCAGCACATTCTTGCAAGCTGTTCCCTCCAGAATGCATTAGGGTACAGACAGGGGGAGGGAACCCACACTTACTCAAATTACAGGGATTCGCCCTCCAAAAACTATACACCAAATCAGATCTTAACACCACAAAAGAGAAGGTGCATGTAAAACTTGATATAATTAAGTAAAGTGTACCTCCAGGCAGAGGTGGCAGATGCTACACCCATTAAGCCAGGGCAGTCTGTCTTCTCACAGACTACAAACACTGACACTGAACTATTTCATACGAGCAGTCGCTGATATTTTTTCTCTGCAGTGGAAAACTTGGAGCTGATCCTCATCAGCCTGACCAGAAGGGAATGCTAATATAATTCAAGTAGTATTGCAATAAGCTGTCTTTTAAAAGACACTTAATTATGTACAGATGAACAGAGGCCCAGATTCATTCTCAGGAGATTGCAGCTTCCCCATTTGGGTGGCAGGAGAACAGGTTGAAAGATGCTTCAAAAGATCCTGCAAGGTTTCTATTAGCAGTTGTTACAAGCAGCTTCCTGAACACGCTACGTGGCCAACGCTTAGCGTCAAGACAGCAGAGTTAACTGCTACATGCACCGATAACCACAGATTTCAACGTCAGGGGATTTTTACAGCCTCCCACTCTTACCATGCTCAGGACCTTGATGGTGTTTCCTACCAGTGCCAGCACATTCAAACAAGGCCTGCTTCATCCCAACCCCACTCCAAGGTCTCCTTCCCCTCCGTCACGCTGTACCTCCCTCCCCCAAGAAATACTCAGCTGAAGGACAGGTCTCAGGCATCACAGCCCTCGAACATCAGTAAAGGTAGCCCCAAAAGCAATCAGAGACACTACCTTCACTCCACCATCCCAAAACAGAATAGGGAAGCTGTTAAACCAGATGCATGTCATTATCCTTCACTTCACATCCGTACCACAGATACTATCCTCACCTCTTCCACTGAAGCACGGAGCTTAGAGCTACCTTGGGTAACCTTCAATTTCAGCACCCAACCCAGCAGACTCAGCATACCGCTCTGGCACTTCGCTGCTGCTCCTTCCCGCATGCTGGCTCCAGTGCTCAGCAGACCTTCCACAAGCCAGTTTAACTCCCTAAGCAAGCAAGATAGTTTTCTGCCAGGTAAGGGAATTTTACAGGCAACTCATGGAAGAATGCCATGTCCAAGCTCACGGAAGCCAGCTGTTTAACAGCGCACTTGTGCCCAGACCGAGGCCCCTGCCATCTGATTCCTCGTGCCAGGCCAGACACCGGGGAGCGCCCCCAAGAAGCCTGGGACAGAACCAGTCCAGCTGAAAAAAATAAGACAAGTAAGAGAAAGGAAGAGAAGGTATGCTGAGTCTGCTGGGATGGATGGTGAAATTGAAGGTTACCCAAGCTAGCTCTAAGCTCCGTGCTTCAGTGGAAGAGGTGAGGATTCCTCGTGCCAGGCCAGACACCGGGGAGCGCCCCCAAGAAGCCTGGGATGGAACCAGTCCACCTGAAAAAATAAGGCAAGGAGGAGAAAGGGTTTCAACACCCACATAAACACTGCCAGAATAATGCTTGGGAGCACGAGATGAAACCCAGGGGACAACTGCTTAAGCAGTCCAAACTATACCCTGATCCCCAGCTGTGACTTTCAGCTAAGGAGGCACTGGTGAGCTCAGAGGGGCTAACCAGAGCCCCGGCCTGAGCCCATCCATCACTCTCATTTCTAAAAGCAAAGCCCCAATTTTTCCTGTTCAGCATCAGGAAACTGAATCAGAAGGGAACAGCTGAGGGTGCCAAGAAGGACTTCAGGCAAGGCAACCATCAAGATGAGGTTAGCTGAACCTATTTCCACTATTCCCAAAGGAGAGCATTATTTGTTAAACATTTCAATCAGGAGACAAAGAATCCAGAGGACTTCTGGCTCCATGATTTAACCTCGGAATATAGGGTAGCTTCCAGGCAGGAGGATGAATACAGCACACTGCTAATATTATAAAAGGGTCAACCAGGTAGCTACAGGTCAGTTAGAACAACTTTAATGCCACACACAGTCATGGAAAAGTTGATAAAGGATTTAGAGAATAGAGCTCAATTACAGCGTTACTTTAATCTCGCACAAGAGCTGCTTAGCCGAAAATACAGCCTATCAAGCGTGCTTAATTTCATTCTTAGGTTAAATAACTTTGTAATCTCTCCAAACACACACAATTAGCACATGGACATGAAACTCCTATTAAAATATGGTCCTACACAATATAAAAGCACATACACTGAGCCATTAATTGCTCCTCAAGATCTAACAATTTTCTAATGGAGTACAGGGAAGTACTAGTCCCAACATAACTGATAAAAACTCACTCACTAAGGAACAATCTGGAAAGTAAATAAATAAATAAGTAAATAAAAGGACTGATGATATAATTTGCAGATGACACAAAAGCTGGCAGAATAACAAATCACAAAATCAGGCAGCCACAGAGAGCAATCACTTGAAAAACTTGATCCTTTCCAACAACTCATGCTTCAACAGAAGCAAGTGGAAAGGTACAGATAAAGCAAAGAGGAACACATGCCATAGCTCTGAGCAACCCTATCTCCACGAAAACAGTTCTGCATTAAACAGCTGACCCTAAAGCTGAGGAAAACAGAGCTCCTCAAATTTTTCAACGTATGAACAGGAGACCAGTGAAGAGAGCATGGACACAATTTTATCCACATCTAAAGCAGTGATGAGACTGCTGGAATACTGCAACTATCTGTATGGCCAAAGGGTTTGGGTTTTTTTAACCAAGTGTTGTTTAAAAATTCTTCATCTTTTTCAAAAATCTGCAAAGCCCATTTAAGAGCAGAAGAAGGGTTTTCAACACAGTAACAGACTTGAAGAGTTCACACCATGCAATTAATCAAAAAAAGGATTTAAAAAGTGACTTGAAGGCCTCAGTTGCTAAAGGATGCTGCAGAGTAGCAAAGGAGAGGATAGCAAAACATCTGCAGGATGAAACCATAAAATTTTCAAATGATTACCAATTCTGATCACCACTGGGGCTTGCGGGGGGTTGTCTTTGGACCAAGGCATATGCTAGCCAAGCACTGTGTGGCAGACTCATATATGGAAGTGAGTGAAGTTATACGGCCCACATATACAGGGAGACAAATAAAATAATCTGATTTTCCTGCCTTTAATTCTGTACCAGTGTAAGTCATGAATTAACAGTCTAGAAGCAGTATAGCACAAAACACAGGACTGAAGATGGGACATTTCATACAAAGAGCTAGGGAGAAGCTAAAATAAACGGAGAAAATGAGAGAATCGCAGAAGTAACATAGTATTATCCATGCAATAAAGTTGTCTCTGCATATTTAAAAGAGAAGCAATAAAGGTGAGATATTTCAGGACAAGTGCACAGCAAATGCTGAATGAGCCTGCAGTGAGAGACTGCGCTTTGCGCACCGCGTGACTTTGATTAGAAACTGCAGAGGCATGCCACCAAAGAGAGCACAGGAGCCACCAGCCTCGCTTACAGCCACTGCCTCCAGGTATTCTGTCCCCCTACCAGCATTCCAAAAAAAGCAAAAAAAATCCAAAAAACAAAAAAAAAAACACACAGATAAACTGGACAAAGAGCTTGCTGAAGAGCAAACTTGATCAATCAATTGAGTGTGATAAAAATCAGAGCATTCACGTGTTACGCTTTATCCAAGACATGATCTTAGGAATAAAAGGTTTTTCCTTCCCCTAGAAGGTTAGCTGATCCTACAGAATTAAGTAATTCTTAGAAACCTAGATAAACAGAGGAGAGGCAAAAACACTCCACAAAAATCAAGACATATAACACGAGAAAAAGAAGAGGAATTGAACAGCAGAAGGAAGTGGAATTAGGAGCAATGGATATAATTAGTAAGGCTCAACAGCAGGAAAGACATCCTGAAATGTATTATTTTGATTTCAGGCACATCACACACTCAAGAGGATCCGTACAAGGACTCGCTGAGCTTGTCTAGCGTCCTCCTTCAAAACCAATGCCATTTGCTGTCAGGTACAGGAGAGAGGGACCTCAACAGCATCTGAGACACTGGCACAGCAACACACAGCTCATCATACAAACCAATGCAGCTGCAGCACCTCCTCACGTGCCCTTGTCTCCAAATTTACATTTAGAATGAAATTTCTTTCATTGAGGAGGGACAGTTTTTGTTTCACATCTGTACAGCGCCCAACACAGTGGAGTCCTGGCCCACATCTCCAACTCCCAGAATCACAAAAATAAGACAGCAGAAAAAATAGGGATGGAAGGGACTTTTAGAAGGCATCTCATCCTTCCTCTGCTCAAGGGCAGGAATTACTACACTTGCCATTTTTCTAACAGAAAACTCTCCCCCTGACGGGTGGGACACAAACCCACCCAGACAGATGAGTTAGTTGGACCTTAACTTTAACATCTCAACCCCGCAGTCACCCACTGATTATAGAAATTCGGCCCCAAGCACTATGCCACTACAAGGCAAGGAGTGGCTGTAGTTGTAATATCTGTTACTGATAAAAGCAAAGCGCTGCAAACAAGTCCCTGTTGCCAGCAGGAATCCAGCATTCCAGACTATTTCTGAACTGTGTTTTGAAACTGCTCTTCCTAGGGGAGAAGCCAGCCTGGCTCCTGGAGACACACTTCTTCCGTGATGCCTACAAGAAGTGAGTCACCTTTTCTAAAGTTTCCATCATCCACTTTTCTGGACTCTCCAGCACATCATGCCTACCCTGAACTGGCCTACTTTGAAAAACTAAAAATCCTTGGAGCAAGTAATTGCTTATATTGTTCATAACACTCCTGAAGAAGGAAGGGAATCCTTCCCTATAGCAGCAACTTAGACCACCCAGCGAGAATCAATTCTGCACCCACTGTACTTCAATAGTTAACACTAGCAAAGCACAGACCTTTCTTTGCCCCAGATACTTACTGCTGCTTCTTCTATGGGCATGCAAAGAAATGCATAAAGCCTGACTCCTCATCTAACCTCTAGTGAATACTTAATATTAAGAAACAAGATCAACTGCCCTTAGTTTTATTAAATGACCAAAATACCCAAACTCTTAGCTCTGGTAGCTCCCATAATTTTTAACCATTTCTTAAGCTTTGTAAATAAATCTAACCAATTTTCAATTTGTCCTGCTAACAGGATATAGTTTATTTTTAAAGGTTTCACAGAAAAGCCTTAGAAAGAAAACTACATAATCAAAAAGCTAAACCAACCAGCAATTCTTTAGAGAGCTAAATCAAGGGTCCTGTTGCTCCATATATGAAAACCTTTTCCTTTTTTAATTTTGTGTCTGCAATGGACTATCACCAGTTTAAACCCATTCATATTTGAAGACAGGTGAGTAAATTAACTGTAAAGCCATCTTTTTGTAAAATTTAGATATCTAAAAGAAATGAAAGGATATTGTGGAGGGGTGGGGCAGGAGGCTCCAACTCTGTTTATACCTCATTATTCCCACCTAGCACTGTGATTTGCAGTTCAGCAGCTGAAAGACAACCAGGAAATCAGCACGAAACTGACTGTGATTTACTGCAAAAAGGCAGCACCTCCCCGTCAGCCTCACAACCAGAAGGGGCAAAGAGTTTAGGACAAGGTCTGAATTAACATTTTGAATAATACAACTGTTTAGATTTTGAAATTAAGTGGATCTGGCAGAGTTCTTCCACCTTTTACCACCTTTCAGCCTGATCAATTTGATTACAAGGGCTGATAAATGTACTCCACCCACTTGTACTGTTAACCTTTCATAAGCTCTCACAGACTTTTGTACTTATCATTATGAGCAATGTGTTTTGGTTTTCACATGCAGTTCCTTGGGGAACTTCTGTTTTACTTCAGAGAGGGGACATGCTGTTTGCTGGATTCATAATGTGACTTCTTTGAGGACAGCTGTTCCCGGTGCTCTATCTGGCTAGTAAGAATAGAACATGGACGGGTATAGCTTATCTAAAATACCATGTTAGAGAAAAAAGGTGATTTCTCTTGAGAAACTGTTATATAGACAGCTACCGTGACTTTCAGACTAACACTGCAGAAGTCACTGCTGCAAAATCCCTAAATGTCTTCACACACACAAAAATACCTAGAAGGATAAAATACTTTCAGAAAGGAGTATTAGAGAAGCAGCAAAGCAAAATGTCAGTGCTCCTAGGCATGCGGCTACATTCGCTCGCTCTGCACAGGCAGAGGAGAGAGTCAGCAGTACGGCAGCGGGATCTTCCCGCTGAAGGAGGACACTGCAAGAGCCGCTGGAAAAAAAGACGTTTAATAGGGAAATAAAGGATCCATTAACCATACAGAAGCATTAACTTGTATTATCGCCAGGGCTCGAATATTAGTCTCTCTCTTTTTTTTTTTTTTTTTTTTTTTTGGGGGGGGGGGAGATAAGGACAACTTCGGACAAATTCTGCCTTTGGCAAATCCCGGGTTATGCCGCAAAATCCCCAGGTTTTCCCACTTTCTGCTCCGCCACTTGTCACTCAAGCTCCACCTCACCTACAAAGGCTCCCGAAAGGGGCTGAAACCACCAGGCCTGAAAAATTAGAATACTAATAATTAAAAATAAACAAAATAACGTAGTGTTTGGGGTTTTTTTTTAATAAAAAGGGGGCGGCACAGGCGATGTTATCTGGTGTGACAGCTCTGCGGAGCGAGGCCGGGCAGGGGCGGCAGGGCCGGCCGCGGAGCGCACGAGCTGCGACAGGGAGGGAAGGAAGGAATTTTTATTTTTCACAATAAAAAAAAATAAAAAACAAAAACACGCCGTTTTTGGTCAAAGTTTCGGCGCAGGGGGCCGCGCCCCGTACCTGAGCGTGGGGCCGATGCAGGCCGTGTCGGTGCTCTCGATCTCCCGCAGGATCCGCTCGTGCTCCGCCGCCGTCTCCAGGCTCTCCAGCTCCGCCATCTTCCCCCGCTCCATGGGGCAACGGCGGCGAGCGGGAGCCGCAGATCCAGCTACCTGCCTCTTCCCCCGGCCCGGCCCGGCCCGGCTCGGCTCGGCTCCCCGCCCCGCGCCAGCGCCGGCGCCGCCCGGCCCGGCCCGGCCCCGCCGCGCGCGGGACGCCGGGAAATGTAGTCGCGGGGGGGGGGGTGATGGCGGCCGGAGGGGGCTGAGGAGGACGCGGCCCCGCGGCGGCCGCCCCCTCGCGTCGTGCCTGTGCGGGGACGCATCGCCCCGTGGCGGCCAGCTCCGGTCGTCCCGCACGACAGAGCTCCCACGGTGGTGGCCTCACGCGGTTGTCCCCGCTGTGAGGGGACGCGGCCCCCACGGCAGCGACCTCGCGTCGTCCGTCCGTCTGTCCCCCGTGAGGGGACGCGGCCCTGTGGTGGTGACTCCGCGTTGTCCCTTCCCCCGTGGCAGCAGCCCCCGTGTCACACGACCATGTCCCCTCCCCGTGAGGGGAGCCCCCTTGTCACATACCCCATGGCAGTGACACCTTCGTCACCCCTCACACAGGGAGGCTCCCACCACGGTTAAACCCAGCATCACCACCCCACCCTAAGTCAAGGGACTACTGTGCCATGTCCTCTGTGTCACACCCCTGCAGGTGGGGCAGCCATGGCACTTCTCACACATGAAAGGAGCTGTTCCCCATGGTGGTAAGCCCCGTGTCATCTTCTCTGGAGGCAAAATGTCCCCCATGAGACTGTCCCCAACCTAGTTCTGCGTGGTGTGAGACTCTGATGTCCTTGCCTCTATGAGCGGGGACATCATCTGTGTTGAGGAAGACACCTTCAGCCTGAACTGCCCTAGTGCCCTCATGAGAGCTACCTGCTTCTCCATCTTTTCAGGTCTGATGGGGTCAGAGGCAGCCTTGGTGCTCCATGAGATGGAGATGCACAGGCACAAGTGGCCCCTACACCTCCCGCTCTGCTAGGGGAAGATTTCCCTGTGAGGCCTGTCCCCCCTCACTGCTGGGGATCCCCCAGTCAGACTTCACCCTACTGATGCCCAGCTGAAGAGAGACGGCCAGTCAGGATTAACCTCATCCTTCCTTCCTGCCCCATTGCAGGGCCTGATCAGAGCTTCCCACCATGGCCCTGGCAAAGGATGGGATGCACAGAATTGCATTTCATGTATGTATATGCGGTATACATCCTTCCCTGGCAGAGCCACCTCAGCTTCTCCACCGACAGAGAAACCAGCATTCAGGCTGCCCCGACTTGTCTCTGAGCATCATCAAAGATGTCACCCCCAACTCTGAAAGAGTGACATTGACTCTGGCAGACTTAATTCCAAATGAATCTTCCCATTGACTCCAAAACATCTTTCA